>NC_134853.1:75206281-75506281 GCF_049852395.1 Peromyscus maniculatus bairdii
GCATTTTCTTAATAGGGATTTCTTTTTCTCCATATGATCTTAACTTGTGTTAAGTTGACAAGAAAGAAAGAAAGAAATGGGAAAAGAAAAAAATATCTAGCCAGTACAATAGTACAGAACTAGAAATGAACATTTAAACTATACTATATGTAGCTCTTAATTTTACTCAAATTATTCCATTGTTAAATGAAACTTCCTAAGTTGTTGATTATATCTTTGAATTGATCATATTCGGAATTACCAAAGGCCAGCTTTTTTGTTTTCCTTTTTTGTGTTTGTTTTTGTGGGGTTTTTTTTGTCCAAACATTGTATGGAATGCTGATGATAAACCCCAGAACAGAGATACTTTCTATTTATTAATTTATACCTTGAGCTAAGGTTTTCTCTCAATATTTTAAATTTCAAAAGGGAAAAATTTTCTTTACATAGCAATGAGAAAGGAGCTTTGGATAAAGCTCAATATTAGAGCACTTGGCCAGTGTCAATAAAGCTCTGGATTCAATCAGTGCACCTGAAACAAAAGGAACTATCTTATCAATGGGAAAATATTATTTGGAATTGTAGTTCCAGTAGTATGAAAACTGGGGGAGGAAGCAGGGGAAAAGGAGAAAAGAAAATTCTCTTATCTACTAACACACAGTAAAAAAGAAAATCCAACTCTCACTGCACATGGACCTTTTCTGAAGTCAGGGGGGTTAAATGAATCCTTGAGTAAACTACATATTTCTAAGCCTTTCCTCCTTTGCTACCTAATCCCCAGCCTACCTCTCATCTTTTTCTTAGTTTCACTCCTTCTGGTTGCTTTCCCCTTTATTCTTGCAAGCATCTGACCCTAGAAGAGAGACAAAGGATGCTCATAGTCTTTGAAGCAATTGCTTTGGGGTTATTGATTTCACTTCTCTTTCCGTTGTTCCTTCCTGCTGCTTGGCTCTGCTTAGCCAGGACTAAACTTTCACAAATGTGAGTAGATCGAAATGAACAAATAAATATAAACTCTCTTAAGAATCAGAAATAACAGAAATATAGACCACAAAAGTTTGTCTGTAAATCTTTCCTCCAACTTTATCCTTTTAAAGATGGATGAACTGGGGCCTGGAGTAGGAACTTGCCTAGAATTAAATAACTGTGTTGATTTAATCATATATACTGTTTCAAATGCTTGTGACTCTGTGGAGTTGGCCTTCCTCTAAGAAGTGCCTCTGAGAGAAGTCTCCCATGTATAGCTGATTCTCCTGTGGTGTTTATGAGTTAGACTAGATCCAAAGTAACAATCTAAAGGAGTCTGGTATGGAAAGTTATTCCAGAAGCCTTGGTACCAATGAAGAAAATGTTCTGTTCTCTCCATTGCCTGAAATCAATAAGTTTCTGAATCATTTTCCTGTGTCCTCGTCCTGTCATTTTGTTCTATGTATCTGAGAATTCATTTCTTTGTCATGTATCTTTTTCTTGACCGTTACTGTAACTCTTTTATAAATGCACAAATATTCAAATACCTCCCTCATATGATGGAGACCATTAAGACATTATATTTTAGTAGCTTAGGTTGCTTCTCTCATATGCAGATCATAGCTCTGAATTTCCAGGTTTGAGTATTTAACCTGGAATAACTGTAGGAGCTAGGGATGTTGTAAAGGGACATGATTGTTCATTAAATGTGTGATTTTTGTATACTCAATTTGTAAATAGTTGACCAATAAAGGTAAAGTGAAGCGCGCGTGCGGGGGGGGGGGGGCAGATGGTTAGTAGAATCTGGGCAATATGGAAGTAGAAAGGGGGACAATTAGGCAAGGCAATTGTAAGGTTTAAGCATGGATTAAAGTAAGGGTAGAGGGACATGGAGATCTGAGGGTTTGAGAGAGGGTTAAACAACTGCAAGAAGCTATGAAAAAGACATATAATAACCTTATAATCTTAAAATCCAAATAAAAATGAAAATTAATAGAGTTTGAAGGGAGATAACCTTCAAGTCTGGATAGTGGTGCCACTAGAAGCTTGGATTTTTAGAGTGCCAGATGGTATTTTCAAATTTATTGGGACAAAATTAGTTTTTCTATCTTATTATTAAACACTATTATTTGTAGTATTTCACTCACTATCTATTTTGTGATGGAGAGGAGTCATGTGTGTTAAGGCTTCCATGTAGAGGGCTGAGGGCAACACATAGAAGTCTTTTCTCCTTTTCTACCATTAGCCTGGATATCCAACTCTGGTCTTCAGAGTGGCATATGCCTTGATCCACTGACCAGTCTCTCTTGCTGATTAACTTTTTTGACCCTCACATTATTTTTGTATTATTTATCATTTATCACATCTAATCTAGATCAATGATTTCAGTAGATTTTTAGGGACCTAGATTTTAACTTTAGCTACATTATTGTGTAATTACTATTTAGTCAATGTATTTTTATATTGGCATATATTCATACTATGTTTACGAGGATATTTTCATTTAATTACAATGTGTGCTTTGACCATGTATCCCCATTAGTTTCTCTTTATTTAGGATTTCTTGTTTGTTTTTTCAATACAAGTGAATTTTGTTTATTTTTAACTACGTTTTCTTAAATGATTTTGATTGCTTTTTAATTTTGAAAATAAATATATTTAAAGTTAAAATTTTGTCTAAGTATGAACTCATTTACTTTTACAAATATAGATATTCAATGTTATCAATTAATATTATACATTATTTAAAATATAGTTGGTGATATTTACAATAATACAATAATTAACACATGAACCAGCAAAATATTTTCAAGTTTTTTTTATTAATTTCTGACTGATTTCCACCATAGTTAGAATAAACTTTATAGTTTCAGTATTAGTGATTATTTCTGATTTGATTTTTAATCCAGGATAAATTTAACTTTTCACAATGTCTTTATTATGTAACCAATTTTGGAAAGCCTTTTTTTTTAAAGTTATTTAATTAATTTTATTTAGAAATTAAATTTAAAAATAGGGAAATAGGAGATTATTATAAATTAGAAGTTATGATTCTGTTTTTCTTTATTTACTGATAATATGAAATATATAATGTTTCTCCTATGTGTTCCTGAATCAACTTCTTTTGTCCATTGGCACATTTAAAAAACAAAACTCACTGAAGTTAAAATTTTCTTACACTAGCCTGTATTTTGGTATGTGTGTGTGTGTTTTGGGAAATTCTAAAGAACCATATCAGACTTACCTTGTTGTTGCAAATTCTCACTACTGATTTTATTACAACTGCAAAATCATAAACTCTTCAAGAAAATCCTTTCTGCTTTCTTCAATGCATCGATTCCCTATTCTATTCAGTGGCAAGGGCAAAACTATCAGGTTCTATACACAAAAAAATCTTCTTAGTTGTCACTGTTGTTGCATTTTGGGTTTTATAGTCCATCTTTATACCCCCTTTGAAGGGAACCTCAGTAATTTGTAGAAAATTTAAGGTTGTTATGTGTAGTTTCAGTTCCTATATAATCCAGAAATTATGTTTATATTGTATTTTGGTTTACTAGGTGCTTTAGTTTCATGTCAGACCTTTAAAAACACTCTCTTCAGCAAATTATTCTTTCTAGAACTATTGATCTTCACTTAAAATATTTACTTTACTTACTAGTGAAAATAATGACATCATTGTAATTTCCAAAGGAAATAATATAACCAAGTAGTAAACAAGCCAAATTAAAAACAAATTAAGATAATGCAGCAATTCAAAACAAAGCTGAATACTGGGCTAATGTTTATTTCCAGGAAAATATTTAAAGTAATAAGAATGATTAGAACATGGTAATGATAATCTCTTAATTCTTATTTCTTTGCACTGTGGTTGTTGCTGCTGGTATAGAGTGAGTGAATGCTTATGCAATGTTGAATTTCTATTATTCCCAATTTCAGACAGAATTAATCATCTGGATTTTACCCGAGTTGTAATCCTGCAAATCCTGATAATATGAAAAATATAATGTTTCTCCTATGTGTTCCTGAATCAATTTCCACTGATTTCTCATTCTAGTTTACTCATTTGTTTTTGTTGTTGTTGTTTGTTTTTTTTTTACTGTTAATATTAACTTTAGATTTATTTGAGATGCATTTTGTGCCTGCTATGTGTGTGCAGATGTTCTTGGAACCAGAATAGGAAGTGAGATCTCCTGGTGTTGAAGTAACAGTCAGTTGTGAGCTTTCTGATGTGGATCTTAGGAACTAATCTCAGGTATTCTAGAAAACCAGAGATTGATGCCAGTGTGGTCTACAAAGTGAGTTCCAGGACAGCCAGGACTGTTATACAGAGAAACCTTTTCTTAAAGAAAAGAAAACCACTATGTGCTATTAACAGATGACCCCTATCCTTTCTCTCCTTTTTTGTTTTATTAAAAATGTTTTTGTTACTTCTCAGTGCTAATATTTCCAAAGCTTCTGTTTCAGATAGTCTTAATTTTTCCCTCTCATACAATCTTATTATTTAGTTTTTAGTAGACACACATGTGAATCTATTGTTGTCTAAAATACCAATATGAAAGGTCACACAAATATTTATTTCCATAGTGAATATAAAAGTGACATTTGAAAAGTAGCATTGATTTTACCTGTCATAAGCAGCTGTTTTATAAGGTAATATAACTTCATAGGCACATCCTAAGGTTTTAATCAGTTAACAAATAACTGTATGCACAGTCACTTTTGTTCAGGATTGTTAATGGTAATGGCACAATTTATTAATTCAATTGATTATGGAACTCTTTGAGCATACACTGATAGTTATATTCTCCCCAGATCTATGTTATGTAGGGAAAAAACAGCATATAACACTTCACAAAGTTTATACTTTAGTGATGGAATTGAATTATGACACAATTTCAGTGTTAGATATATATGCTGTTCTCTGCTAAATATAGGGAGAATATAGCTTGTTTGAGAACACAGGGCATACGGAGATATAATTTCCAACCCTTTTCAGGTGTTTCATGCAGAACAAACAGCATGCTGTTAGTAGTAGAAAGGAGCAGTACATCAAGTTGAAGAATTAGTTTGATAGGGTTTATTGAGTTGCAGCAGACAGATAACATTGGAGACAAAATACAGTTTGTTATATTGTTTTCACTGAGAATACAATAAGCAATGTGTGACCTTATTCTGGTCTGAAACTTGCTATGTGATTTCAGTGAATATGGAACTTTCAAATTTACTTCTATTTTATGTGCATTTTAGGAAGAGTCACTCAAAGGAAAAAATAGATCTCTTTTGACTCTTACCTGGAACAAGTGTTTGGAAAGAAATCTTTCATAACAGCTGTACTGTACAAAAACTATCAAGATGCACTGAAATGACTCATCTCCTTCCTTTTATGACATGATTGCTCAGTTAATTATGTACATCCCAAAAACATAAAGAAGAGAACAGATGGTAAGGCTTGGTTTAAAAAGAGATAACTCCATGAAAATAACCTTACTCATCATAGCTTAAATTTCCTTGCTCAAATTATTTTGTTCTATGGATCAGAAAATGATGCCACAATTGAAGAAAAAAGGAGAAACTCAAGAGTGTAATCCAGATATCAAAGTTACTGATGTGTACCAACAAATGTTATATCCTTGCTACACCAACCAGGAAGTTGGATTGCACACAAGGGAACATTTCTTAAATGTCTATCAAGAGCAAAGGTTTGCTGGGGGAAAAAAAAGTAAAGAAAAACAACTGAGTTGACAGTCAGATATTTAGAATTTTAGTATCTTTTGTAGTTTACCTATTATGAAAATTAAGTTATGAAGCTAGTAATCCCTCATTATATTATGGCATGTGCTTAAACCCACCTCTCTATAGAGATAAATACATGTTTTCCATAAGACAAACTCTTCAGATTCATGAAACTGTATTTCTATCACTCAATTTATAGCACTGTGTTGCTTCTTCTTTACTATCCAGCTTAGGCAGTGAAGAATCATTCACAAAGTTTTTAAAATAGCCCATTGTGAGTCTCCTTGAGCTCATTCTTTCTGGTGTGTCACTGATAAACCTCATACAGACTCTACAGCTCCTTTGCTTGCTGTTTTGTCAGGAAATCTCCAATGTTTTTAGTGATTTTATTTTCATTTTAATTGATTTATTTATTTTACATCCTGAGCAGTTTCCCCTTCCTCCTTTTCTCCCAATCCCTCCCCTATCCTCCCCAGTTCCTCCCTCCCCAATCTCCTCCTCCATTTCTATTCATAAAAGAGCAGGCCTTCTATGGATATTAACAAAATATGGCATATCAAGTTACAGTAAGACTAAGCACCACCCCTTTCTATTAAGGCTGGGCAAGATGATCCAATATGAGGTACAGTGTCCCAAAATCAAGCAACAGAGTCAAAGACAGACCCTGCTCCCATTGTTAGGAATCTCCAAGAAGACTAAGCTATACAACTGCCATGTATATGAAGAGAGCCTAGGACAATCCCATACAGGTTCCTTGATTGTCATTTCAGTCTATGTGAGTTCCTATGAGCCCAGGTGAGTTGATAATCTGGGTTTTCTTGTGTTGTTCTTGACCCCTGTGGCTTCTACAATTCTTATTTTCTCTCTTCAGGAGGATGATTTCCTGAGCTCAGCATAATGTTTGGCTGTAGATCTCTGCCTCTGTTTCCATCAGATGCTAGAAGCCTCTATATTGACAATTGGGCTAGGCACCAGTCTATGAGTATAGCAGAATATCATTAGCCATCATTTCATTGAAAATTTCTTCTCTAGTCATATTTGGTTCTATCCTAGGTCTCAGGGCTATCCAGGCTCTAGGTCCTGGTACTCCAGGAAGTATCAGAGTGGAATGGGTCAGAGACTATAATAGTCATTGGTTAGCAAAAGCCACAATCTCTGTATCATCCTCACCCAAGCACATCAAACCGTCAGGAAAGACTGTAGGTTGAAGATTATGTGGCTAGACTGGTGTCCCAAATCCTCTACTGGAAGGCTTGCTGGTCATAGGAAATGTCCAGTTCTGGGTACATAGCTATTGCTTGGAGTCTTAGCTGGGGTCATCCTTGTACATTCCTGGGAGCTCCCCCTGTATGAGGTTTCTACTTTACCCTTAACCCCTTCTTGCAGTTGTCTCTTTCAATACTCTCCCCCTTTATCCCTCCCCCACCTGATCCCTCATATACACTTATATGTGAGTATATACCATGCTTGTCTCTCTGTATTTGGGCTACCTTACTCAGGTTGATTTTTTCTATCCATTTGCCTGAAAACTTTATGATGTTATTATTTTTAACAGCTGAGTAATATTCATTGGTGAAATGTACAACAATTTCTTTATCCATTCTTTGGTTGAAGGAAAGCTAGATAGTTTCCAGGTTTTGGCTATTATGAATAAAGCTGCTATGAACATAGTTGAGTAAGTGTCCTTTTGGTATGATTGAGCATCCTTTGAGCATATGACCAAAAGTGGTATAACTGGGTCTTGAAGTAGACCAATTCCTAATTTGCTGAAAAGCTGCCATATTGATTTCCAAAGTGGCTATACAAGTTTGTACTCCCACCTTTCCCCTTGCTCCACATGCTCTCCAGAATGACCTGTCACTTGTGTTTTTTATCTTATCCATTCTTACCAGTGTAACATGGAATCTCAGTACCATTTTGATTTTCATTACCCTGATGGCTAAGAGATTTCTATTGAGATCAGTACCCAATTTTTATATTGGATTATTTGTTATTCTGATGTCTTGTTTCTTGAGTTCTTTATATATTTTGGAGATCAGCCCTCTGTCAAATGTGGAGTTGGTGAAGAACTTTTCCCTTTCTCTAAGCTTCTTTTTTGTCCTATAGATATTGTCCTTTTCCTTACAGAGGCTTTTCAGTTGCATGAAGTCCCATTTATTAACTATCTATCTTAGACCCTGCCCTACTGGTGTTTTATTCAGGAAGTTGTCTCCTGTTCCAATGCCATAAAGCCTATTTCCCACTTTCTCTTCTATTAGATTCAGTGTATCTGGTTTCATGTTGAGATCTTTGATCCACGTGGACTTGAGTTTTATGCAGGTGTGTGGATTTATTTCTGTGTCTTTGATTTGACTCTATTGATCCACATATCTGTTTTTTATGATAATACCATATGGTTTTTATTACCATATCTTTATATTATAGCTTGAAATCAGGAATGGTGATATATTTGGAAGTTCTTTTATTGTACAGGATTGTTTTGTTTTTCCATAAGAAGTTGAAAATTGTTCTTTCAAGGTCTGTAAAGAATTGTGTTGTAATTTTGATGGTGGTTTCATTGAATCTGTAGAATGGTTTTGTTAAGATGGACATTTAAACTGTGTTTTTCCGGTCTATTCATGATTATGGGAGAATTTTCTATCTACTGATATCTTCTCCAATTTTTTTCTTCAACAATTTGAAGTTCAGACCATACAGGTCTTTTACTTGCTGGTTAGAGTTATCTCAGTATATTTGATATTATTTGTGGCTTATGTGAAGGCTATTGTTTCCCTGATTTCTTTCTCAGCTGCTTTACTGTTTGCATATAGGTTGGTTACTGATTTTTTTTTAAGTTACTGTTGTATCCAGCCACATCACTGAAGATGTTTATCAGCTATATTGATTCTCAGGTAGAAGTGTGGACCGATATATAGTTGAAAATCCCAATTCTAACTAAGCCCTAATTTTTTCCAGCACCTGCCTTTCGCTATAGCAAACTCTGACATGTTAGGCTCCATTTATTAGTAGTCTTAGTATACACTATTTTAAAAACAAAGTTGAACTCTGCAGGATCATTTATCCTGTGAACTAAATGGAACTATTTATAATGTCTATATTTTAATGTCTATACAGTAATGTCTATATGGCAGTTGTAAGGATACTATAGAAAGCATATTATGTCATATTTTGCTTTTTGATACATAATTTTCAGTTATAGTTGATGGATTCTTAGCAATAGAATCATGGATTTCAAAAATGAGAATTTTAACAATTGCATATATTCATAATCATTTGGATTCCACAGGGACAAGTATTCAATTTTTCAGTTGCCATGATCTCCAGATGTCTCTCTTCTGCCTCCTGGAAAATAACATTTAGGCACAATAGCTGATCAAGGGATTGAATATCAAGAATGAAAGGCTTATAAAGTAAATGTACAATGAGGTCTGAATTTTTCTTTGATTTACAGGGCTGACTTCTATGATAGGATGTTGATGTTGACCACTTTAAAATATATTTTTTTTTTTTTTGCTTTTCAGAATTATTTGTTACTAGAATCTAGGATGGACTTTTTTCTCTCCTACAGAGAATCAAAAACTTATTTTTTGTCTCTTCAGAAGCTTTGTTTGCTAGTAAACCTACTGTGCATAACAGAACAAGTACCAGGTTTGTGCTAAGGACACTAAGTGCAGAAAACCCTCTCGTTGATGTATTTAACTTGGATACAAGTCCCTAAATCCTTGCTCTACATTACTAGATATCCTTGGTTGTATAAAATGAGAAATGAACATGAAAGCTGACCATTCTTGCTTCCTTGTTTAATGTGACTGCCAACATGGATAGAAAGAAAAGTATATTCAAGAGAGGAACAGAATAATTAGGGGTTTTTTTGCTCTGACACCATGACATTCACATCTTATGGATGGCAACAAAATGATTATAACTATTTCCAGGACTGTATTGTCTTTGATATGTTTCTGTTAATATGCTGCTGTGGAGAAGAGACACCTTAGCCTCTCTTCAGCCCCTGTCCTATATATCCAATGGAGAGGAATACTTGTTCTCTATTTTTCCAGAATATATTAAGCCCAAGGAATAAGACCTACGTGATTTCTGTAAGATCTAATTAAGTCACGTGGACAGGTAGGAAGCAATTACAGTTTTACAGTATAGGCAAGTAGTTTTGGAGTCAACTTACTGCTCCTCCTTAGCAATTGTGTCAGTACACACACACACACACACACACACACACACACACACACACACACACACTATAGAAGCAAGATCAAACCATTCCCTAAATTTCTTTAATTTTTTTTTTTTTTTGGAAGTGAAAAGCTACTTAAACTTTAGCCATTCTAGGATGAGAAAACATTTCCAGATAAGGCCTAAGAGCCTGTATCTCTGAACTCTAAGGCCAGAGATATCAGTCCCACTTGTCTCCATCTGGGACCAGATAGGGTCTCTCACTGACCTGTCAATCTCTAGTGCTCCTTGCCTTTATTTGTCATGATCTAAAGCCACTGAAAGCATCCTCTTACATCAGTTCCATATTCCTTTAGGAAAGAACTTACTTTTTCTTTAATAGATGAAGTACATCTCAAAAGGCCTAAAATGGCATTTTATCTGGCTAAAAGACAAGCAGAAACATGAAGGGCTTGCACTTGAAATTTCTGCATTGACTTCCCTTGAGATCAAGGTTTGTTTTCTTGAATGTGTTAGTTTTATCAGAAGTTGGAGTGCATCTGTATACAACAGGACCTTGACCATTGTCTACTGGAATGTTGTCAACAACCTCCTCTCTCACTCTCCACTCCCTTTCCTTCTGTCCCAATATCATCTCCTTTCCTTTAACTGTTAGATTAATACCTATATCCTTAGCAAATAAGGTTTTTAATAGACTGCTGGCAATGGTCGAGAGACAGCCTGAACTGACCTACTCTGGTGATGGGATGGCCAAACACCCTAATTGTCCTGCTAGAAACCCCATCAAGTACAGTTCTATACATACAAGCTAATATAATTTTCAAAGCATTTCCAATATTGTCTTCTGATATTTTCTTCAATCCATACATTGTTTAGAAGTATATTACTTTATATTAAATATTGGGGGATACTTTTCTGGCTTCCATTTTTATCATTTTTTCTCATTTGCTTCCAGTAGAGATATCTTTTAAGTGAGTTCAACCCCTTTACAAAAAAAATCTATTAATACTTGAATGTGGCCAAGCTCTTACTATATGTATTAATGAGCCTTCTTTCTTAATATACTTAAAAAACATGAATATTCTTTATTAGGCAAGCAAAAAGTGTGCCACTTTTGGTGGTGAAGCTCGTGATATATGAATTTTTAGTATTCATTTTTAAAGTTTTCTCAGTGGTGATCATTTGAAACATTTAAGAGCAAGTCAAGTGGGAGGAAGTAGGAAAAACTTGGAATTGGAACCATTGACAGATGCAATAACTGAGATTATGTGTCTTAGTTTGCTGAGAAAATATATTCCAGCAATTTTCTAAAATATATGATTTCTTAATTAGTGTTTAAAAACCATAAAACCATACTCTTTGAAGAAAACTACATTAAACATTTCTGATATAAAACTTATTCTTATGTTAAAATTTTTATGTATATCTGTCATTATAAACAATGATTAACAAGAAAGTACATGGATTTATCCTGCAGAATCTAAGACGTGTGTATGGAATTTAAACATATAGAGACAAATTAAAACAATTTATCTTTTTCTAAGGTATTGTATTGTTAAATGTCCTAGGTATAGTAAAATAAAAATTAACCACCAACTTTGAATCTTAGAGATAGAGAATATAATATTTATAGTCTCATTTTTTATGAAAATTGTTCAATTCCCTATAATTCCTAAGGAAATATCCTGTATACGAACTAGATAATAAATAATGTTATCATGGTTCTGACATTTAAGTGAGATTGTTAATTACTAGACTATCAAAGCAAAACAGGAAACAAATTTTTACTACATAAATGAAAATTGCCATTTCCTTCAAGGGAGAATTTTATTATTTATGTAACACTGCTGCTAACATAAAAATATACTAAAATAAATACACCAAGTTCCAACACACTTATATCTGAAATTCCAGAGTTCCTTTTGGTTTTAATATGGGCCTTCACATAAAAGGGTTACTTACTCAAGGATTCACACCAATGTACTCAAGATTCAGTGCAGCTAAATCTTCATGGATCTCCACAACTGTCATGGCTGGAAAAAGATACTATAATAGCATTTTTTCAGAGACCTCTCGATGACCACACTGTTCCGTTCATTGTAGGAGATGCTTTTATATATTTCAGGGTGAGGAAGGTGACTCATTGTACATAAACAATGGTTTCCAGATGCATTACTTATTAAGAGACATGCTTACATATCAATAATGTATAAAAAAATCATACATGAGAATTGAATAATGTAAAGGCATGAAATATATGAATTCTCACCCAAAGAATTAAAGTATCATCAGAAAACAATACAGACTGTGTGTAACATTTCTGTTATCCAAGATGTGTAGCTGAGTCAATCCTCTAGGCAGTAGGCAGAAAAGCCAGGAAATCAGTCAAGACACACTTTGTGCTTTCCTAATCCCAGACTTCACATAAATATAGTTTAAAAATGGCATAAGTATATTTAATTGCTTATAAATTCCTAGAACATAGGTATGCAAATATAAATTTATCAATCTAGTCTAATGTTTAAATTCCTATTGAGGGGCTAGAGAGTGGCTCAACAGTTCAGAGTGTTCCCAGAAGACACAGGTTCAGTTGTCAGAACCCACATGGTAGCTCACAATGACATGAAACTCAAGTTCCAGGAATCAGACAAACTCTTTTGACCTTTGGGAGATTCTGTATGCATATAGTACGTATACACACACTTAGGCACATACATACACATAAAATTAAGTAAATAAATATTTAAATGCCTAAAAGAAAGGAAAATGTGCCCTTATCAGGCATTAAAAATGAAAGGCACCTGCACCCTTCACAGGCCCTGTTTTCTTCATCACCCTGCTTTTTTTTTTTTTTTTTTTTGTCTTCCTGTGCTTCATTTCCATTAGAGTTTGAATGTGAGTTGACTCCCCACTCTCATAAAAAATGTCTGTTCCCGAGCTGAGGCACTCTTGTGGGAGGCATAGGGAACTTAGCAAGATGGGATAAATGGTTAACTGGGGAAGCTTGTCCATGGCAGCTTGGCTTAACCTGACTCCTTGCTGTCTGTTCTTCCCTCTAAGATGTTTCAGCCTTCTCATAGGACTAAAAGCATCAGAGTCAGCTGAATCTGGACCAAAACATCTGCACTTGTGAGCCAAATTTAAAACAATTTTGCACAAAGAAATACAAACAATAAAGTAATGCTGAGAGTGGGTGAAATAATCATCCCCAGGCAAGAACACATCAATTGGTTATCTAATACCAAAGGGCCAACACTAAAACACACATGTATCTATTTATATGCATGTTACAAACATTAAAAACAGAGTGGGCAATAGAGGGTAGGGGATAGGGTGTGAGAACATAAGGGAATGGGATAGTTGAGCTGGAACAGGGATGGAATAGGAAAGCAATGAAAGACATACCATGATAGAGAAAGACATCATAGGGATAGAGAGAAACCCAGTGCTAGGAAAGTTGCCAGGGATCCCCAAGGATAGCCCAGGTTGGACTACTAAAATAGTGGGGAGGGTGCTTGAACTGAACTGGCTTACCACAGTGGTCAGATCGGTGAACACCCTGTCATCAGAGAGTTTCTCCAATGACTGATGGAAACAGAGACAGAGCCAACCACCAGACAGAGCTCCAGGAGTCCAGTCGAAGAGAGAGAAGAGGGATTCTATGAGCAAGTGCCTCAAGATCATGATGTGGAAACCTGCAGAGACGACCAAACCAAACTAGTGGGAATTCATGAAAGTTTAATCAATGGCTGTGGAGCCAGCATGGAACTTGACTAGGTGCTCTGCATGGTGAGACAATTGTATAGCTTGATCTGCTTGGGGTGGGGTAGGGGGGCTGGCGGTAGGATCAGAATCCATCCCTTGGTGCATGAGCAGGATTTTTGGAGCCCACTACCTATGATGGGACACCTCTTGCAGCCTTGAGGTAGGGGGAGGGGCTTGGACTTGCCTCTACTGGATGTGCCTCCACATGGGAGGCCTTGCCTTCTAGTCAGGGAGAGTAGGGGTTGGGTTGGGAGGAGGTGGTTGGGGAGTGGGAGGAGGGAAAAGGGGATCTTCGATTGATGTGAAAAATGAATGAAACCATTTTCTTAATAAAAAACAAACAAACAAAAAAAGAGGCCATAAATTTGAAAGAAAGAAAGCAAGATTTACTATATGGGAGGATTAGGAGGGAAGAAAGGGCCTAGAAATCAATGTGGTTATACTAGAATCTCAAGAATAAAAGTAATATACAACAACAAAATCCCACCTTTTTTCTGTTGAAGTTTTATCTCTAGTGCTTCTCATGGCAATGAAAAGTCTGAATAAGACATTTTCCTACCTCTAAGCTCCACCACTTCAGAAATAAACCAACTATTATGTTGCATGAAAGAAACCTTGTAAACCACTTATATCTGTTTTCAGGTCTTCAAACCATTTACATGTACTCATTTGACAACTACATCTTTAGACTTTTGCATATCATCTTAGTATCAGATTTCTCTGAGACTAGTGTATGCTATCCTAGCTTAGAGAGAGTAAAATATTTTAGGTAAGTTTTCAATATTTTCTGATACATAGATCGAATGCCCTAAAGTCATAGTGTTTTCTGTTGAAGTTAGAATAACTATAATTGTAACTCTTCTTAATTAAGTATTCATTTCCTTCTTTGGGAGAGTACACTGGTTGACCCTCAAGTCTCCTCACAACCCCAATGTGAGATATTTTTTCCTGTAAAGAAGGAGCTTGTAAAAGTGGGAAGATTTTGCATAAAATTATTCTCAATTGTTTTCATCTGGGGTCAAATTATGATAGCTAAAATTATGTATGTCATAGAGAATGGAAGAGGAAATAGTATCTTAATGCCTCAGTGAAGAATTTTATGACCTATTTTTTGAAAATATAACAGAATGTAATGAAGAAAATTAAACTGTGTCTCTATATAAATATCTTATTTGTATATGGAGTTTTGTTAGAGACAGGCTAATAATAACTACTTAACTCCTTGAATACCCTCTCAATGTTTGCTGTATATGGGGAAGGGAGTTACAATTTAGAATTATCCTGCTTTTAATATAAAAGTAGCTCATTAAGGACGAGTATCATTTTAATGTTGATGAAAATTTTTCTGTTTCTTCCCAGTCCCTGATATCTTCAATTTCCTAATCTTTTAAAATGGGTAATAAATGAAATTTTAACAATCCTCGGGAAAGTTTGTAGTTAGAAAGATAAACACAAATATACATGCCTACATACACACATACAACTTCTAAAATGGCAGTTCTTAACATTCACAAAAATGGCTTGATGGCATCAAGGAATGAGGTATTAAAATAGTATTAAATAATTTGCATTTCAAAGAACTATTCAAAGTATGATATAGTCTTGGGGTTCTTAAAAGATATCAGTGATTTCTCTAGATGATTTAACTTTTTCATATATATTACTTAGTGCCTCTACATAAATTCAGTATTTTAAATACATCAAGTACATTGCTTTGGAACAATGTCTACTGTGTGCTTCCACCATACTCTTCATTTTCCAAAACTGATTAGTAATTAAATAATGATTTCCAAATCCCCTGTGTTTTTTCAGAATCAAATAACTATCATACTATTCTTTCTCTGTGATTGTCTTCTTATCAGTGAATAACTAAGTAGTTGCCTTTATGATTGGCTCATTTCATTTTCTACAGTGTCAAGGCTTATTCATACATAGACATGCCATTATTTCTTTCCTTTTGAAATGTTTTTTAAATTAAAATATAATTACATCATTTCCCTCTTCCTATACCTCTCTCCAACACCACCACCATGTCTTACCTATCATTCTCTTTCAAAATGATGGCCACTTTTTCTTTGGTTATTATCATTTCCTGTATATACAAAACTATGTAAAAATAATCTTCAGAGTATGTTTTTTTTTTTTTTTTTTTTTTTTGCTTGTAGGTATATGGTTTTAGGACTTGTGGAGACCCAAAGAAGTTTCCTAGTGAGAACTTACTCAGAATCAGAAAACCTCGGCTTGCTTTACCCAGCAGAGCTGCATAAGACTATGATTTGACCACAGGCATGGTTACCAGGTGTTTGGAAGGCTTTACACGTGGCTGTTCAGTGTGCTTTGATCTTGCAAGGGGAAGGTCTTTTGCCCCTCCCCTTGGCATTGTTATAAAAGGCTCTTTTGAGTAAACGAAGTAGCTGTTGGATATTGATCCAGGCTCTCCCAAAGCTATCCTGTGTTTCTGTCTTTCTTCTCATGAGCTAGGTCTATCTGTCATTTCTTAATTCTTCTCTCCTCTACCTAAGAATGCTTCAAAAGGTGGGAATGGGCTCCCACAAGGATTGACAACTCTGCTTGGTATTAAATAGCTAACCAGGGTATCTTTTCTGGAAAAGGCTAATCTTCAAACTTGGAGATTCTCCCCTTTGTTAGTCTTTTGAATGTCTAATGATATTGTCATTATTCAGCTGTTGTTTAGGCAGCCATATTGTTGAGATATCATCCCTGTAGCATCCTTGTCACTTTCAGAAATAAAATATCACAGTGGACTTCCTAATCCTCAGCCTCTTGCAATCTTTCTGATTTTTCCCCAATGCTGCCTGAGCCTTAGATGGAGTATCTATGTTGTATATGTATACATGTGGAATGGGTTCATTATAATGTATTGATCTGTTCATTGTGAAATGTTATGTTTTTGTGTCATAGTCTGTGATATAAAGAGAATCTCTTTTAATGATGGTGATAGTTATACTCATATATGTATCTATACTTATTTAGAATGCAGGGAAAGATCATATTTGTCTAATAAAATTGTGTTATTAGGTTCTCTCTAAGGTCTATAACCTCACTAATCCAAGGTGATTGGCTAAATTTCTAGTACCATGCCCTTTAATCAAATGAAACAGCTGTTGGTTACTCTACATATATATGGTCTAATACTTATATATCTATATCTATATATGCATATGTATGTGGCCAACATAATCCATATGTATAGGTGCAATGATACATAATTTATTTTGCAATCATATATATATATATATCATTGTACTTTTGCACCATTGGGAATATCTTGCCTGTCTGGTAAAAAGACTTTATTAAAGGCTTTATGGCAAGGTATGACAATAGATAACTTTTCTCCCTTGGCAATGTGCATAGCAGTCTCCAATTCCATGATTGGTCATTCTTAGTGAGAGGCTTCCAGGTCAGTTCCATCTCAATTCCTCCAAGTGACTGAAGTGTGAAATCAGACATTTTCAGCAGATGTGATATAATTCTACATTCCTGACAATAGTTTCTACAGCTTCTGACACCATATCAATTTTTTTTTATTTTTTAAGTAGTTAAAAATGTGTAGGAGATACTATCTCAGTGTAGTTTTAATTCAGTTTTTCCAATGGTCAGTCATGGTGAGCACATGATTAATAGTCATTAGTATATTTCCACTTTTTAACCATTTGTGTAGTTTCTAAGAGAGGTCTAAAGATGTATTTCCTGTATCATTAAATTAGGTTAAGATGTTTGTTTGTATTGTCACATTACAGATATTCATTATATAATTTGGGTATAACCCTATGTCAATGATTTAAGATGATTTGTCCCACTTGTATGTTATCTTTTGACTCTCTTGATACTATCATTTTATACATTTGAGCATTCAGATTTTGATATAATCAATTTTTTTCACTTTCTCTTTTGTTTCCTGTACTTCTGAGCTAATATCTTACATATCAGAGTCAAATTCAATTTTGTGGGATTTTTCTTTAAATTTTTCTTTAAGGGCTTTAACATCTGAGTTCTTCCATTTAAATCATTGGTCCATTCTGAGATAATTTTCCAATATATTTTAAAGACAAAAACTTTATCTTAGGAAAAATGAATATATCATAATTCAAAGAATTCTTTATGAAGGGATAATCTTAAAGCCTTTATCAAAAGTCATTTGATCATGTATACAGAGATTTACTCATTTTTATATTTATTGTAGAAAATCAATACTATTTTACTTCTAATCAGACTTTGCTTGACTTCACTAGAATTATCAAATATACTTAGTGTAGTTCTCTTCTTTATTTTCTTATTAATTACTTATTTTATTGTTTGAAATTACAATACAGATACACCATTTCCCCCTTTTCTTTCTTCTTTCCAAACTCTCCCATATAGCCTTCATTATTCTTTAAAATTCATGGTCTATATATTTTTTTAAGGCTGATCATTTGTTATTAGATAACCAATTGATGTCTTTTTCCCTGGAGTTTATTTCTACCTTTCTTAGAATTTCTTACATGTTTGTAGTTCTTTGTGTAGAGTTTGAAGTCTTCTGGTTATCCACTACTACACTCTACCATGTCTATTTTTTCATTTTCTTAAAAAGTTAATTTTCTTTTTTTTTTTTTGCGTGTGTGTCTGTGTGAGTATGTGTCTGTGTCTATGTTGTGTGTCTCATATATGTGAGTGTCTGTTGACACCAGAAGAGAGCAAAGAATTCCCTAAATTGGAAGATTTGGTGTTAGAGAAGTTTATTCCTGGCATGGGTTCTGGAAACCAAATTTGGTTGTTTGAAAGACCAGGAAGCCTCTTAACTGTTGAGCCATTTCTGTAGTCCCATTTACAGAGTTGGAGTTTATAGGAGTTGGAGAAATGGCTCTTGCTTAAAGAACTTGCTGTGCAGACATAAGGACCAGAGAGTTTGGATCCCCAGAACCCAGTTAACATGCCAAGTACTCATGGAAGCTGGCTTGTAATTCAAGTCTTTAGAATCTGATAAAGGGGATCACCAAGATAAGCTGGTCATTGAGGACAGTTACATGAGAGAACTCTGGATTTGACCTTGACACGTTGTCTCAACAAGTTGGAGAGGGATAAAACACAGCTCCCATAATCAACTTCAGATGCTGTTTGGGATGATCAGTTAATCTACCCAGGACTCAACTGTCATCAGACTGTGGTGAACTTGGGTGACACCTAGTGAAGATTATCGTATGTCAAGTCTACATCATGTCCCTTTATTCTTGCAACTCTATTTCTGCTACATTAACACTTGAATTGCTGAATTGATTGACTGATGCTTAACTTTTTGAAACTTTGTGAATGTCTCCCCATTAACTTTGTGTTTCTGCTAGATTAACAGAATTTGTGAACTTTACCTGGGCACATAGTTGCTTGAAGTAAAGACTATTTCTGGCTTTCTTGAGTGTGATCCTATAAAGATTTATAGCTGTTGTGTGTTATGCATTCATAGTTTCACTGAAACAAAGACAAAGAACTCTTCTCTTCTCCAGTCCTATTCCATTCCCTGTTATTTGAAATATACAATAGTTGGAGCTAGACGGAATATTTTGAAAATAAATTGGAAGAGTCTCAATAAGAACCCAAAGGATGCTCAATTATACCACAAGAACATATGCTCAACTATGTTCATAGCAGCATTATTCATAATAGCCAGAACCTTGGAAGAACCTAGATGTTCCTCAACCAAAGAATGGATAAGGAAAAGGTAGTACATTTACACAATGGAGTATTAGTCAGATGTAAAAACAAATGTCCTCCGTAAATTGGCAGGCAAATAGATGGAACTACAATAAATAATTCTGAGTGAGGTAACCCAGACCCAGAAAGTCCAACATGATATGTACTCATTCATAAGTAGATATTAAGAGTAGGGTAAGAAGATAACCAGTCTCCAGTCCACAGCCCCAGAGAGGCTAGATAACAAAGAGGGCCCAAAGAGGGAAGCATGGATTTCCCTGGGAAGGGGAAATAGAAGAGATCTCAAGGGTAAACTGGAGGTTGAGGGGCATAGGAACTTGAGTGGTTGGGTGGGCTAGGAGTGGAAAATGGATTGGAGGCAGGACAGAAGAGGAGAGTAACTAAAGAGATTTGATGAGGGGGAGAGATTGGGGAGTTAGGGAGAAATCTGGTGCCAGGGAAACTTGACTCCAGTTAAGACCCCTAACAATAGTGGAGAGGGTGCCTGAACTGGCCATCTACTGTAATCAGATTGGTGACTACCCTAATTGTCAACACAGAGCCTTTATCCAGTAACTGATGGAAGCAGATGCAAAGATCAACAGCCAAGCACTGCGTTGAGCTCTTAGAGTCCTGCTGAAGAAAATGAGGAGGGAATGTATGACCCAGGGGAGTCAAGATCATGCTGGAGGAACCCACAGAGACAGCTGACCTGAGCTCAAGGGAACACATGGACTCTCAACCAACAATTACAGAGCCTGCATGGGAATGACTTATGCTCTTTGCATGGGGGTGATAGTTGTGTAGCTTGGTCTGTTTGTGAAGCTCCTAGCAGTGAGATCAGAATCTGTTCCTGGCATTTAGCTGGCTTTTGGGAACCTGTTCCCTGTGTTGGATTTCCTTTCTACAGGGGTAGCCGAACTTGGTCCTACCTCAACTTGATGTGCCATGCTATGTTCAAGCCCATGGGAGGCCTGCCCCTTTCTGAATGGAGACTGAGGAAGAGTGATTGGATAGGGAGGGAATAGATAGGAGGTAGGTAAGGAAACAGAACAGGAGAAGAGGAGAGGGAGGAAACTGTGATCAGTATGTAAAATAAAAGAAAAAAAGGTTAATTAAATAAAAAAAATCACACAGCAATAAAATCAACTTAACCTTAGACATCTTCATCTATCATATAAATCTTTAGCCAACTGTCTAAATTTAAATTTAAAAAAAAACTTATTCTATTCAAACTTACTGTTTTGCAATTTTGGCCATTTCTTATTAAAATGACTTTTAATTGATACAAATACTTGATTAAACAATTGTAAATAGGTTGAAACATTAAGGTTTCAAATCAGTATTCAATATTTTATTAGTCCAATGGAAAGATACTTAAATATTGCATTCCATAATGCACCTGTGTTGGTCTGGTCACTTGTACTGCTATGACAAAATATCTGAGGAAGCTTAATAAAATAAAAATTGCTTTTGGTTTACAATTTCAGATATTTCAAACCAGTGCTGTCTTGCCTTACTGCTTTCTGCAAGGCAGAAGCATAATGATTGAAGGGGATGGCAGAGGAAAGCTGCTTAATTCCTCACAACTATTCCAGAATCTGTGGGAATATGCAGCATATGGCAATTAATAATTCAGGTATCAACCCACCAGAGGAGTAATCCTCTGATGGAGGAATCTCATCAGTAAGGCTAATAGGACCACAGACTTTGAAAACCAGTTGTTTCTGTCTGTAGATTTTCTCTTGTGCTACTACATTTCTTCCCTAAAAACAGCTATGGGTATTTTCTCACTGCTTGTGTGTTTATCTCATGTATATATTCCATCTACTGAGAATACTTATAGCTGTAGATGGTCAGGAAGATGATTTCTGCTTAAGCTGTGTAATTCTAAGGAATAGAAATAATGCTAGGATATTTTTTCATACTCAGACGGACAGAAGAAAATAACTGTATTCTCAGCTACTAAAACAGCTTTACACACATTTAACTAAGACATCAGATAAAAGTGAGAAATCCATGGGAGTCTGCTTAAGGAGTATAATAAGGGAATTTATTAGGATATAAATTGAGGAAATACACTCATGAATACAGAACCAAGTAGACCACTGAAGTCATCCTCTGTTCTGACCAGTAGTGAATCCACCTGGCAGTTCGATAACACCAAGCAGCAGGAAGCAGGGAGAAGGGGGCCTCATGACCCCTCTTTCTTTCCTTTTAAGAGATCACATACAAGAGCAAGAAGCACCACCTCCTTTGGGCCATATAGCCCAAGGTCATGGGTGGAGCTAATACCACTACATTTCCCCTTGTTGTCTAAATAAGAAGGTTCTAAACCTATTTGCAAACTATATGCAATAAGAATGATTATCAAGTACTGTCCAGGAAATAAAAGGGTAATAATATAAACAAAAATGAAACTACAACCAACAAGAATAACATCAAACAAGAAACGCGTGCTTAATGTCCAGATCATTAGTAAATGGCAAATGACCAAGATTACTCCAACAGCTGTCCTATCCTGAAGAGTCTAACTATAGTATCTAAAATGTTCTTAGCTAAGATATGAGAGAATTATAACTGTAAATATCTAGTCTTTAACCCCATCAAATATCTGAGAAGGAAAATAATATTACCTGAGTAAAGAGGAAGTATAAGTGAGCAATTTCTGAAATTTGCAAGAATTGGTAGAGACAGCTGGCATCCTGGACAGTCACCTAATGTTTCTCAGCACTGTTGGGGTATCTGTTTTGTCTACAGGCCTAGAATATCTGACAGATCATTTTCAGAAGCAGGATTTTGAAAGATTGCCTTACCCTGTCTTGGCAAGGTTCAACAGTCACTTTTCCTTGTGTGTAGCAGGAATCTTCAAAGTTCTTATTAATAAAATCAAACCCGAGGCCAGTTATTGGGGTGAATACTGGAAGGTCAGAGAGACAGAACAAGCCACAGCTAGCTCACCTCGCCGGATCCTCAGCTGGTCTTGTCTCCTCAGACTGGAGGCCTCTGAGTCCTCATCCGGAATGGGTCTCAGCTGAATTACTGCTCAAACGCCTGAATGCTTAATCAGCCACATGGTTAACCAGCCAAAATCTTCTAGTTTCTGGTCTTCATGCCTTATATATCTTTCTGCTTTCTACTACCACTCTCTGGGATTAAAGGCTGGCTTTCTGGGATTAAAGGCGTGTCACCATGCTTGGCTGTTTCCAATGTGGCCTTGAACTCACAGAGATCCAGAGGGATTTCTATCTCTGGAATGCTAGGATTAAAGGTGTGAGTGCCACCATTTTATAGCCTTTGTATCTAGTGGCTGTCTGTTCTCTGACCCCAGATAAATTTATTAGAGTACACAATATTTTGGGGAATACAATACCACCACATTTCCTCTCTTTTTGTCTAAAATTAAAAAAGCTTATAACTAATACAAGAAAAACTATCTTCAATAAGTATATGCAATATACAGTCAAGATTACATTAACAATGTCTAGTCCATTAACATTGGACAGATCCAGACAAAAAACTCCATTATATATATTTAACAATGTCCAGTCCAGTAACATCTGATAAACTCAGACCAAAACATTTTCATTACTTATCTTATTTAAAACAAGTAGTTCCTTTTTAAAAGTAATTTCCATAATCTCCCTTTTTATCTTATCATATCCATATTCTCTCTTTTTTCTTTTCATAATACATTCAGTAGTCTACCTTTTGTCATTTTTATATCTTCCCCTTTTCTTCAGTGTAGATTCAATGATCTACCTATTTATCCTATTATTTCTTTTTTCTCAGAGTAGATTTGATGATCTATCTCATATCTATATTCTCTTTTCCTTTTTGCTTTCTAGGGGTGAAAACTTTTGGGAGAGTGAGCATCATTTTCTTAAAATTGCTTCCTGCTGTGGGATCCTGTAAGAACTCAAATGGTTAAGTCTTAATAGGACTAGTTGTAATGTTTGTAGCCAGCCACAGAGTAATGAGTAAGGTTATCTGAGAGTCTGGCTAGAAGTGTAATATGATGGACCATCTCATCTTGGAAATGTCCTGAAGAGTTTGCAGCCAAAAGATGACCACTGAGTAGTGTTTTTTGGTTCAATGGCATCATTATGAACCAGGTAGTGTCATTGTGGAGCCCCATTTTTCTTCTGGAGACCTCAGAGATTGCTGTAGGAAAGATTTATAGTTCACTGTGGAAAACTTGAACATTATTAATGCCAAAATGGAAAGTTTGGACTTTAGGATGATGTGACATGCAAGGTAGAATTCCCAGAAATCAAGAATTGATTGGATTTAGAGAAGGAGAAAGCCACATTCCATCTACAAAGCTGGCTTGATTTATAATTGAATCAGGACCACAACTTTTCTAGAGTTAAAGAGATACAAATGTTGGGCAGTGAGATATTACCCTGTGGAGTATATTGGTACCAATAGGTTCTTCTCTTTTTCTGTAGATGTCTGGGTGTCCAAGGCCTTTTGATTTCTTGAAGATCCTTTAAAAGTTCAATTAAATCTTTCTATGACTGCTTGGCCTGTGGAATTTTGTGGTATACTTGTAATATGCTTTATATTGAAATAAGCAAAAAACTCAGTTTATTTGAGACATATGCTGGAGCATTGTCAGTCTTAATTTATATAGCTATTCCCATGATGGCCATAACTTCTAATAGGTGTGTAATTACAGCCTCAGCCTTTTCATAGGAGTCACCCATTGAAATACTGAATAGATGTCAATGGTATGGTGTACATATTATAATCTTCCAAATTCTGTAAAATGAAACATATCTATCTGCCAAATTTCATTTATTTGAATACCTTTAGGATTACTTCCTGCAGGTAATGGAGTTTGGGTATAGAAGGAACAAGTAGGACATTTTTTTCATGATTTCCTTTTCTTGTTGCCAAGTGATAGGAAAGTCTCTTTTCAAATCTTTGCTATTTACATGGTGTTTCTTATGGAATTCCGAGGCTTCTAGCACATCACCTATTAATAACTGATTAATCTCATCATTATCTTGTGCTAGAAGACCTGGCAGACCTGTATGGGATCTAATGTGATATTTCTGATGATTTCCTGTAATTGTACAAATAATAAATAATGAAGTTAATTTGGTATTATCAAGAATAAATTCAGCAGTTTCAGTATGTAACACAACTCTCCGTCTGCATCTTCAGAGTCAGTAGCTATATTGAGAGGTTCTGCGAAGTCCATAAGTACCATAAGAATGGCATACAGCTCTGACTTTTATACAGAATTGTAAGGGCTTTGAACCACTTTACTTAAATCTCCTGATTTATATCCTGCCTTTCCTGAATTATTTGCATCAGTGTGGGGCGTTTACCCACCACCCCCACAGCTTCCCAGAGTTTTCTTGAGTGTGACCAGCAGGAAATATTAGATAGAAGGATTTATAGAGGAGAATCTTGCAGAGATAAACAGATAGAAAATAAAGGATAGCCTCGAGAGGGCCTGGAACCTATTCCAACGGGCCCCAACTGTCTCTGGCCCAGGGTTTTTATAGAGATGCCAAGGGGGTGGAGCAAAAGACCTCCTCCCCCAGCACAGCCAAGTGCAGGCCATCTCAGACACCTGCACTCAGGCCCGTGGTCCTGATCATCCTCTATTCGGACCTGCTGGGTAAAGCCATGAGGAACTCCAGAACGGGCTCCCACACATCAGTATAGAATGTGGGGACTCCAGAGATTGGTTTCTGACATATAATGTGAGGAAGGACCCATTCAGTTATTTTTATGAATTCTTCTTTCTTGCTTTTGGGATAACAGTTGTCAATCTCTCCAAAAATAATATGGCAGGATTTTGCCATTATTAATTATCTTTCCATTAAGAAGAAATTTTCTCATTAGGCAAAGGTACTACAATTTCTTCTGGGTCCATTCCTGTCAATTGATGAAGATTTTATTTTCCTTTTAGAAACAAAAGTGATCTTTTCCACATATATGTTTAATTTCTTCTTTAGTTTACATGAAAGGAATAGCAATTCCAATATAATATCTTCCTTCTGCATCAATATCTCTGTGGGGGAATATCTGGAGGGTAATATGAACAGAGTACAGTTAAGCTCTTGATTCAAATGAACCACATGTACCTCTCATATGTTCTTTTCTACTAGAGCCATTTCCTTATCAGCTTCAGCTGATAATTCTCTTAGACTATTTAAGTCCTTGCCCCTTTTAGAGTATTGGCTAAATTTATTTGTCCATCTTTAGGTATTCCAATGATAATCTGTAAGTTGGAAATGCTTCTTAAAATATTTTGAAAATCATTAAGATTCTGCAATCAATCTCTCCTGAGTTGTACCTTTTGGGGTCTAATTTTTTGTAGGTCTTTCTTACATCCTAAATAATTAATAGAATCTCCTCTTTGTATTGTTTATTTACTTCTTCAAAAACGCTTTCTAATATATCTAACTTCCAATCAGCTAATAAGATATCTATATAATGGTAAATTATAGATTGTGGAAATTGTGCATGAATTATTTCCAATGGTTTTTGCACAAAATATTGGGACAGGGTGGGGCAATTTAACATTCCCTGTGAGAGGACTTTCCTTTGATATCACTTGGCTGGCTAGGAATTATTATAAATAGGTACTGTGAAGGCAAATTTTTCTCTATCCTTTTCTTATAGAGGTACTGTTAAAAAATAAACAGTCTTTTAAGTCAATAACTATAATAGGCCATTTTTAAGGTAACAGATAGGATAGGGGCATCCCGTGCTGTAGGGATCCCAACAGCTGAATTACTTTATTAATGGCTTTCAGATCTGTCAGCATTCTCCATTTACCAGATTTCTTTTAATAACAAATATAGGAGAATTCCAAGGGCTGGTAGATTTTTCAAAATATTGAGCATTTAAGTGATCCTGAATCAGCTGTTCTCAGGCTTTTACTTCCTCGAATATCATACACCATTGTCTAATCCAGACAAGTTTATCAGTTAGCCATTATAAAGGTAGAGTCATTGGTATCTCTGAAGTTCAATAGTTGTTTTGCTTGGTATATGTACAGGCTGAAGGGCTGGTGGCTATTTTTATAGTGTCTTATAATATTATTTCCAGATAATTGTTCTATAATCTATTTCTGAGATTGAAGGAATTTTAATCTAGGAATTCAATTGTTGTAATGGGTCTCAGCCCCAAATATTCACTGCTGTATTAGCTACATATAGCTTCAGCCTTCCTCTCTATCCTTCAGGTCATATGCATTCAACCCATCTCATACTTTGTTTTACCTGAGATTGAGATATGATTTCAATTCCTAGATATTGGACATCAACTTCTTGAAGAGGCCAATTCAGATGCCATGATCTGGGCATAGTTTTGGTCACATTTACACCTGTGTCCACTAAGCCTTCTAGAATAATGTCATTAATTCATATTCTAAGTTTTTCTTTGTTCATTTATGGAGGTCTGCCAAAATATTTGTTTCATGGTATTTTTTTGAGTTTTTGATCCATCTATCAAAGATGTTCTATTATCCAGTGCAGTATTGTTCTTTACATTAGGCACTGGATTATTTAATTATCCTTGGAGGGGTTTCCTCCACAGTGACTGGAAATGACTGGACCACATTAAATTTGGGGGCCTGTAAGAGGCCACCCTAGGTGATTTCCAATGGTAAAGGGTTGCCTCATACATCCCTTGTTGATCCACATTCATTGGTCCAATGTTGGCCTTTGCTACATCTTCATAACCCAGAAGTTTAGGGTCTCCTGTTTGGATTATTTCAAGGAGAAGCATTGCTTCTAGGAGAACACTATGTGCACTTTCTTCTTATATGGCCTGGTGTACCACAGTTAAAATGCTCAGTACTTTGATGCCTCCTTCCATCTTTAGAAATTACCTCTCCTATCCAAGCCTTATGACACTAGTTAAGAGACTCAATATTGTTTATGTGTTGGATCCATTCTTCTATGAGTGCTGATCTGATCTTTACAGGTGTAAGTATCCTTTTGCATTCTATATTAGCATTACCAAAAGCCAAAGACTGAATTAATACTTGTCTTAATTCTTAATCTGATGTTGTCTTGTTTATAGCCTTGGTCAATCTTTGAAAAAAAATCAGTAAATGATTCTTTTGACCCGCAGAAGACATTTGTATATAGCTCAGTTGGTTTCCTTGGTTATGGAAAGTTTTCCAAAGCATTTAAGGCTGCTGTATTGTATATGGATAATGTATGCCCATGAAAGGTAGATTGTGCATTTATATCAGTGAAGAAGCTCTCACCAAAATTTTGATCTTGGGGAATCTCCAAACCTCTACTTGCTGCACAAGGGCCTTACTTCTTCTCTCAACCAGCTTTTCCAGTGTAACTGTTGGCTATATTCTAACACAGTAGATATTAACTAATTCCAATTTTAGGTGTGATCTTATTTCTGGAAGACCATGTATTTTTAACATCTGTTTCACATACGTTGAATGTATAACATAGGTAATTACAGCTTCTTTGATATTCTTAAATCACTCATATGAATAGGCTGCCATATTTATTCTACAAAACCTTCAGGATGTTTATTATTTGCTAACTTTTCACAAATGGTGACAGGATATGCCATAGTATAAGAACCACCTGTTAATTTGATAAGTCATCTGTTACTCTCTAAGGTGTTGGTGATGTTATGGCTTCTATAGCCTTGACCTTCTGTTTGTTATCACCTTTATTCTCAGTTCTAGTGGATTCCTCCAAAGCCTGAAGTCAATTAATCACAGCTTTTTCTAGAGTCTGTAACTCCTGTACTATAAATGATCCCAGTGACTGCATGGAATCAAACTATTTTTTATGTTCATCAGAAACATGATTTCAGAGACTTTTATCTATCAGTTAATGATTATTGTTCCTCCTTAGAAATTATCTCTATGGCTTTAATATTACTCTGAAGATTTACTATTCTGTTAGGTATTCATGTTTATTATCAATAGAATTAAATCTGATTGTCCAGTTATTATTAACAGACTGAAATTCTTGTGGTAAATTATCAGATTCCAAAGAAAGAACCTTTTTGTTTAAATTCTCATTACTACTTTGAAAAGTCTGTATCAACCCCATTAATGTCTAATTTTTGGTGTTATTATTAAACCAGTTTTTCTTTTTTTTTTACAATTTATTTATTTATTTTTTATTTATTTATTTATTTTACAATACTATTCAGTTCTACATAATAGCCACAGATTCCCTTGTTCTCTCCCTTCCTGCCCCCCTCCCGTTACCCCCAGCCCACCACCTCCAGTTCAAGGTCTTCCCTGACCTGATAGACTCAGTCCAGGCAGGTCCAGTCCCCTCCTCCCAGATTGAGCCAAGAGTCCCTGCATAAGTCCCAGGTTTCAAACAGCTAACTCATGCAACGAGCCCAGGACCTGGTACCACTGCCTAGATGCCTCCCAAACAGATCAAGCCAATCAACTGTCTCACCTATTCAGAGGGCCTGATCCACTTGCGGGCCCCTCAGCCTTTGGTTCATAGTTCATGTGTTTCCATTCATTTGGTTATTTGTCCCTGTGCTTTATCCAACCTTGGTTTCTACGATTCTCGCTCATATAGACCCTCCTCTTTCTCACTAATTAGACTCCCAGCACTCCACCAGGGGCCTAGCTGTGGATGTCTGCATCCAGATTCCTCAGTCCTTGGATGGAGTTTATGGCACAACTATTAGGGTGTTTGGCCATCCCATCACCAGAGTAGGTCAGTCCTGGCTGTCTCTCGACCATTGCCAGTAGTCTTTTGTGGGGGTATCTTTGTGGATTTCTGTGGGCCTCTTTAGCTCTTTGTTTCTTCCTTTTCTCATGTGGTCTTCATTTACCATGGTCTCCTATTCCTTGTTCTCCCTCTCTTTTCTTGATCCAGCTAGGATCTCCCGCTCTCTTTCCCTCAACCCTCGCCCTTCATTGCTCCCACTCATGTCCAGGCTGTTCATGTAGATCTCATCCATTTCTCCGTGTCTTTCTTGGGGTCCCATTTTCCAGGTAGCCTCACTGGTGATGTGAGTAGCAGTCCAGTCATCCTTGTTCCACATCTAGCATCTTCCTATGAATGAGTACATACCATATTTGTCTTTCTGAGTCTGGGTTACCTCACTCAGGATGATTTTTTCTAGATCTATCCATTTGCCTGCAAACCTCATGATGCCATTTTCTAGCCTTTGTATCTAGTGGCTGTCTGTTCTCTGACACCAGATAAATTTATTAGAGTACACAATATTTTGGGGAACACAATACCACCACATCCATCCATTTGCCTACAAACCTCATGATGTCATTGTTTTTCTCTGCTGAGTAGTATTCCATTGTGTATATGTGCCACAATTTATTTATCCATTCTTCAGTTGAAGGGCATCTAGGTTGTTTCCAGGTTTTGGCTATTACTAACAATGCTGATATGAACATAGCTGAGCAAGTGCTCTTGTAGTATGATTGAGCATTCCTTGGGTATATGCCCAGGAGTGGTATAGCTGGATCTTGGGTAGATTGATTCCCAATTTTCTAAGAAAGCGCCATATTGATTTCCAAAGTGGTTGTACAAGCTTGCATTCCCACCAGCAGTGGAGGAGAGTTCCCCTAGTTCCTCATCCTCTCCTAAACCAGTTTTTCAATGATATGATTTGAACTACTATGCTAATCACCAATATGGCAAAAATTGCACACATCCCTGGATGGTCGTATATGTCTTGTAAAATTTCATCCACAGTTTGAACGAAGAAGTTTTTAAATTCCTGAATAGTTATATTATCTGCCATTGTGCGACAAATACTTAAAATTTGTAAAGATTTTTTTATATTTATGTTTTAGTTAATTAATCAATCAGTTTAAGGTGTAAAATTATTAAGTAATTTACCTCAAATAAGACCCTTGAGAAATTGACCTAAGTGTCCAGCTGTTTCAGATATAATTGACCAGGCTGAGCAAATAACTGGTCAGTTCAGTGACTTTTGGGTGTAGTATGGATGTTTTGCCTGTAAGGGTCACAGGTGTACTGCCAAAACAAGTCTGCTATGAGCTGAATCAACTCCCTGAATGGGCTCCTTTGAATGGAACACTAACCCAGGCAACCCCCACCTGTGATTAGTGGGTAAAGGAGTCGGGATCACAAAAAATGAGGTAATACACCCAACAACGGCAGTGGCTGTGCACAGAATGGCAACGGCAGCAGCAGCAGTGGAGGTTTCCAAAGACAGAATTGGCAGGAGCTACACCAAACAATTTTTAAAGCACAGGAATAGTCTGCGGGCATTCTCTGACCAGGTGGGGGCTGTGACTCGATCCAGCGTCTACAAGCACAGAACTAGAAAGGTGCCTAGCACGGGTAACTTTCTCTCTGACACAGTGATCTATCAACCGCTGAAGGAGTGTGCTTCTGGCAGTGGTTACAAGAACTGCTGCCATGTGATCAACCTGGCCTGGGAGTGCCTGACTCTCATGCCACATGAGCTGCCTGGCCTACAGACTCCCAGCACAGCTACTGTATGCAGGCAGTCACCTGAACAGGGGTCAGGCACTTCCTGGGGGATTTGGGCTGTGTAAGGGCTCTGCGGGGTGGAGAAAGTCACAAGCAGCTGCCCTCAGGCATTAGGGTTTGGTCACATGAGTAGCCTCATGAGGGACACATGGGGCTCAGATCCAAGTGGTTGGGTGTCAGATAAAGTGAGAAATCCACCTGGAGTCTGCTTAAGGAGTATTAGGGAATTTATTAGGATATAAACTGAGGAAATACACTCATGAATATAGAACTTAGTAGACAGCTGAAGTTGTCTTCTATTCTGACCAGGAGTGAATCCACCTGGCAATTCAATCACACCAGGCAGCAGGAAGCAGGGAGAAGGGTCCTTGTGATGCCTCTCTTTTTATATTTAAGAGGTCACATACAATGGCAAGGAACACCACCTCCTTCGGGCTGTAAAGCCCAAGGTCATGGTGGAGCAAATACCACTACATCAGAGCAAATCCAAAACTGACTAGTTGCCACTGCAAAATATGCACAAGGGCAAGTTCCCAAGGGTCTGGTTGTTAAACCAAAGTCAGGCTGATAACATTGAGACATATACTCCCTGCAGCAATTGACTTCCACAGGTACTCCTAATCTCAAGGTCCAGCAGACTAAGATTATTATTTAAATCCTGAATTTCAATGTCACTCTGTCTGGTAACCCTAACCATCCAGAGCTACATGCCTGCTTTACTCACTATGCCTGGTCAGCGTGACTTCCTAAGCTTCAGAGAAATGGTGTGATTCCTTATGTTTATTGAATGGCTCTGTCTCTTATTGTTTATTCAAGAAATGATTTATGACCCTGAAAATGTAACTCATATTTGTCAAGAGTTTTTGCTGTGGAGACAGAGATGTGTATGTAGGGCAGAGATGTAAGTAAAGAGGAGAGTGAGTGAGCGAGTGAATGAATGAGAGAATGAATGAATCAAGAATGAGTGAATGATGTAGTAATGTGTAAAGAACTGTAGCAGGGTAGAGAGAAGAAATGTGGATAGAGGAGAAATGTGTGGAGATGGAGAGATTTTCAGAAAAGGATTTTTCAAGCTGAAGTAAAACAGAAAGTTACCATCAGAAAGTGTGTGGTTTCTTATTTACCCCTCAGATAGAAAAGTCTAGCCCTTGCCACATTAGTAGATTTTTTTGCATACGCTGGAGAAGGTCTTGGAGCAGGCTCTCCCATGGGCCACCACAACAACCAGGTGGAAAGAAAATAGTGAAGGCACTGAGTCAAGGCATGCCTATGCAGTGCATGTCTACAGGAAACTACTTCCTCAATAAGAGCCCTCCTCTTTGATTCTACTATTGCCCAAAATTCTATTTTTACTAATTATCAGTGGATTATTCTATTGATTAGATTAAAGCCATCGTGTTCTAGTTACTTCCTTGAGGCCCTTCTGATACAAAGATGGTAACACATAGAATTAATCAAAGAGTTGGTTCTCTGAAAGATTAACAAGACTGATAAACCTCTACCAAAACTAGTCAAAAGAAAGAGAAGTTGCAGAAATAAAACTAAAGATGGAAATAAAATTGTTATAATACAGTCAAATAAAATTCAGGTCATTTGGGAATATTTCCCAAATTTTATTCCTCAAAGCTGAACATGAAAGAATGGGTAAATTTCAAAATGCATACAACCAACTACAAATAAATTCAGGAGACATAAACAAGTTAAGTAGCCCCATGACAAACTGTGAGATCAAAGTAAAAAATTAAGTCTATTTACAAAGAAAAACCCATGTACTAACTGCTGAATTCTACCAAATGTGGGTGTTTAAAGTTTATACAATTGATTTATGGTAGTAAACATTAAATAACAAAATCATAATAATAACTATTTCAAAATGAAAAGTAGCAATATACACATCTGTGAAAAGTAATTGAGAGCAAACCTGCAGGGTCTACAACAAGACTCAGCACATTATGGCTGGGGATCTAATCTTGTTCTCTTCCTGTTTCTTCAAAGAGGTTCCATACATTTGAATACAGACAGTTATTTATTAATTCTTTGTCTTTAGCTACGTTCACACTGGTATGGTGGAGCTGCATAGTTAGAACTGAGACATCCAAACCAAATGTCTTGACACTTTTATATTCTATCCCTACACGCACAAAGTTTGCAGAGCCCTCATTCAGAACCCAGCAACTGATAATTTTGTCATTTATGTTCTCTCTGAAATGTCAGTAATTAGAAGTCTTGTTTGTTAAGGAATTTCATCATTAATCACTCCTCAAGTATGCAAATGCTTGGGGAGCTTTTGAGTGAAAGGTAGAATGTATTGCCAGTCAGACAGTACTTATTGACCTAGTTCTTTTGAGGCATGTGGTCTACATTATCCAAAGACAGATATAGATTCCAGTATCAGTCTGCAGCCTCAAAGGAGAGAATAATAGCTTGGTCAATAGCAGTTGAAACCCATGGCCCATTAATTACCATTTAGAGTTAAAACGCCAGCCTGTATATAAATTCATTCCCAAGAAATGGAAGAGTCTTCTCATGGATTGTAGCCCACTTACCTTCATATATTAGAAGTCTGTCGGGAGAAATCAGTCAATTTAAACCCAACTGAACTGGTCTAAGCTTCCCCCTAGAAATCAATGATTCAAATGAGAAAGCATCCTGAAATAAAATGGAAATGTGAAATCCCAGCTCATTCTTAGGGTGATAGCATTGCATCTGATGTGAAGAATCTTATTTGTACTTGTTAGAAACCTTCCTGGTGTAGGGCAACTGACTGGGATACAAATACAAAATATCTCATGTCAATCAACACATGTATCAATTACAACAACATATTGTTATACTTCAAAAGGCTCAGTACTCAGTACTCAGGAAGTACAAGACTTTGGTAAAATATTTGGGCAGTGAAATTTTAGTCTGAGCTTTAGTCAACCTCGGACTCCTATCTAACTGTAATTACCTATTTTATGTTAAATTAATCATATTTATCTGTTTAATGGGTTCAAAATTGCCTTATTATGATAATTATATTTACAGTAATGATTTCAATATTAATCATTTATTTATGATACAGATAAACTAATTCAATTCAATAAATACTTTTTTCATTATGACAGAAGTGTTACAAAGATTTCTGGCACTTTGAGTTATAAATTTACATTATGCCTACTTCCCCCTCTAAACTAAAGATGGGAGACTGTATACATATGTGGCCATACACATATTATACTATAATATTATCTTAAGGTGTGTTACTTTTGGTTATGTTGCATTTGTTTAACTCTGTGAAGCTGTGTTAATGTACCTGTGTAAAACACCTAATAGTCTAATAAAGAACTGGCCAATAGCAAGGCAGGAGAAAGGATAGGTGGCGCTGGCAGGTAGAGCAAATATATACAGGGAGAAATCTGGAAGAAGAGATTAATTAGCCAGAGAATGAGGAGGACTCCAGGGGTCAGCCACCCAGCTACACAACCTACAATGGAGTAAGAATAAGATTTACAAAGTAAGAGAATGGGAAAAGCCCAGAGGCAAAAGGTAGATGGAATAAGTTAAGGAAAACAGGCAAGAAACTAAGTCAAGCTAAGACTGGGCATTCATAATAAGCCTCCATGTGTAATTTACTTGGAAGATGGGTGGCAGGTCCCCCCAAGAGTAAAACAACCAACAACAACATATAATTAAAGATAATATACAGCCAATAAAGCCCATTGGTGAAGATCTCAACTAGGGGTTGACTGATTAATTGGTTTTATAATTGCTTGTTCTGAGATACTCTTTTCTCAGCATTTTTTATTTCTTTTTAAAGATTGTATATGTGTGGGTCTCTGTGTGTACATACACACACATATGCATTCAGTGTCCTTAGAGGAGAGAAAGGGACAACAAATTACCTGGAGCTTCAGTTACAAGTGATTGCCAGTGTCCAGGCATGGTTGTTAGGAGCAAAACTCAGGTACTCTGGAAGAGCAACAAGCATTCTTAACCACGAAGCCATCGCTCAAGCCCCATCTTCTGCCTTAAATATAAAAAACAATTTTTTTGCCTTTTCAGATTAGAATTATATAATAAAGTATGTAGACCTTTAAGTTTATCATTTAGATACTTCTTGATTAATATCTGTGATGTTCTGCATTGTAATTCACTTGGAGGCAACTTAGAAAAGACAGACATTCCCAGGAGAAGAACCTTGATGACAATACAGGGGTTTTTAAAAATAAATACCATTTTACTGACAGTAATAGTGCATTTCTGGAAGCTACAGTGTTTAGAAACAAGTTTGAAAACTTCAACACAAACTTTCCTATTTGAACATAATGTCTGTGAAGCATTGATGGAAGGGAAGAAAGAAGAAAATAATCTAGAAAAAGGGAAGTAGAAGAATTTTAGGAAAAGAAAATATAATTAATGATCACATTGCTGTGATTAGAATGAGCAATGAATCATTAATACCTCAAAAAATGTTTGTGGCTATATGTTGAGTTAATTCTGAGATGTGTATTTTCACCCTAATCTATGTGTTTGTAAATCCATAATGGAAGAAGAGGGTTTCTATTACTTAGAAAATAGTTACCATTAATTATAGCATTGTAGGCAACATATTTCATGCCAATCTAGTTGGTTGCTCCACTTTTTCAGTGTTAATTATTTCAATTTCAAAAGATAAAGTAAATAGAAGAAACACACATATATACATAGGAACACATACTCACATACAAACCATTACATAACTTCTGTCAAAGGAAATCAGATGCTGTCAGTGTGATCTCATCTTTCTCATGACACTTTTAAGACTTTTTTTAAATCTTTTATTTTTCCAAACAACCTAATATGTGGAAATGATGTTAGCAGCAGGTAGGTAAAATAACAATTTTAATAGTTGTTCCTTTCCCCACCCTCAGTATATGAGTAAATATGGAAGTGTTAGAGATACCAACAATCAAAAGAAGGGAAGCAAATAAAAGCACTGGTTGTAACAAACAAAAAGGTTTAGTAATTTCTGTTAACGGTTCCTGTCAGTCTGCTTTGTGTTGCTACAACAAAAATACTTCAGATGATCAAATTAATGAGAGAAAAGATTTGTTTGGCCTCACAATTTGGGACCTAGGATAATACAAATGGCCAGAAGGGGAGTGTGTGATGAGGAGGCTGCCGTTGGGAAGCAAATAGAGACAGAGGAGAGCATATCTCCAATACCCAGCTTCCTTCCACAAGGCCTAGTAACACTCATCTGACAACCAACCCTTTACCATAGGGTCTCTGGGGAAACATTTAAGATCTAAATTGTAGCACCCTCACAGGAAGGGGTATATCCTACATACATTATTCTCTGGTTTCTTATTTCCCCATAGTGATAAACTATAAACTTAAAAATCTTCACGAAAATAAAAGAGCTCTTTGTTTCTCTTGAAATAGTATAGAGATTAAGAGAGGGCAAGAGAGCTAGAAAGTGAGAGAGAGAGGAAGACAGGAAGTTTGCTTGCTACCCTGTAGCTAAACATAAAGGGAAAGGCATACAGGCTGATAGGAGAAGAACAGCTTAAGCCATGTTCTCAAAAAAATATCATTAATCTATTGGATTAACAGTGTACTTTTAAAATATTTTATTATGTTTATTTATTTTGTGTGTGTGTGTGTGTGTGTGTGTGTGTGTGTGTGTGTCACAGTGCAGATATGGAAGTCAGAAGATAACTTGCAGGAGTCAATTTTCCCCTTCCCCACTGTGTCCCTGATGTCAAACTCAGGTCATAGACCTTGCTTCAGGCATTCTGTGTCCACCAGCTCTCAATGAACCTTTGAACATCACATTGAAGTAAGTACAGATGGTGATGACAGTGTCAAGACTAATGTATTGATTTGAGCGTTTGGCTTCTATCCATTCTTTCCCCATCTCCAGGTATGTGACTTGAGACAGCTCACATTTGCAGACTGCTGGGTTAAAACTTTCCAAAGATGTTCCTGCTACTGCTCAGAGAAACTCCTTTATTTAATTTGATTTTATTTTAATATTTTTAATTAAAATAGTATTACAACATGTCCCCTTCTCCCTTTTCTTATCTATCTTCTTGTTACTGTCCCTGGCATGCATCTCATGCCTTTTCTTTCAATTTGACAGCCTCTTTTTCATTGATTTTACATGCACACACACACACACACACACACACACACACACACACACACACACACACACAAATACACACACCTTGACATGCATGCACATTCACACACATACACACACACACAAATACACACACCTTGACATGCATGCACATTCACACACACACACACACACACACGCATGTACAAATATATGTAACAAGAACCTGATCATTGGACAGGTTAACATGGAAGTGAGAAAATTTCACTGGATCCCTTCCCTAAACAAAGAATGACTAAGCAACTATTGATGGATGGGATGAGACAGCCTGTCCTAGGGATGATTCCGACTCTATTGGTCTTCCAGTGCTGTGGTTAGCCTTGAACACAAACACCAACACAAAAACGCCTTCAGAAATACTCTTTGAGGCTAGGAAACGGATTGCTGCAATCCACAGAGACAAAAACAAACGAATGCAATCTCAATTAGGAAGCAGACAAGAAGCAACACTTAAAGACTTCAGAGTTTGAAATGATTCCCACCCCTCTGGTAAAGAGACTAATGAACAGTGAAATGACCACTTGTGAGCAACAGATGGAAAACAAGGCAGGGAGAAAGAGACATCTGACAGAGTCCATCACCCACGTAATCAGTCCCAAGTAACTCAGGAGTGAGGCCTGTGCTTCGCTTCTTCCTTCATTGCCTGAACATTTAGCGAAACTCATTGATGATACCCCTATCACCCTCATGAGGTGTCTTCTATCAAAACAAATGCTCTTCCTAATGATGCAACACTAAGTAAGGAAAGAGCAGCAGAGGAGGTTTTTCCAGTTGTCAGTCATTGTTGATTTCACCAGCCAGCCAGGCTTCCTCTGCTTCCTGTTTTCTGTACCCATCTTACCCTACCTGCTCTGTCCGTTATGCTTTTACCCACTAGCTCTCCCTAGATTATTTTCTCCTTGGGCATTCAGACCCAAGTCCTCCTTGGCACCGAATATATAAGCTATAAGAGAAATCTCAAAAGCAAATCCTTTAAAAAATATCTAAACTCTTTGTTCAGACACAGTGCCCTACAAGGCTGTCATTAGAGCTCCAATCTCCCGTGGCACAAATGCTCATTTCTTCTCAGTCCAACCAGTTTTACCTCAATGAAGAGGAACTACTGTATCTTGTTTAGACTCAGAATTTCTTGTATGTCTTTTATTTGTATATTTTTTTATATTAAAGTAAAATCAAACAAACCAACAAAAATCCAGGGAGAATATAGCCAGTGTACTGACACTTAGAAAAATTAAATGATTTGTTTTAGCTTTAATTCCAAACACTGTAAAATTTGAGTGGACTCTTTTAAATACTTGTTTTCTGGATTAAATTGTGGAAGCAAAGGAATAATACACTTGGGCTTAATAGAAGTGTTTTAATGATCTGTTTCATTGAAAAGTAGAGGTGTATTAAGAAAGCTATACAGAGGACAGAGGGTATGCAGCATTTCATGTCTGATTCTCATTTATTCAGAGATTTAAAATCTTATTTGACTTCTCATGATGTGACTGAAACTGACAAGATTACAAAATATTCCTGAATTTTTAAGTTCCAGTGATTCTTTTCTTTATATATAATATTTCCTCTACTGACACACAGGGGTAGCAGGACATCTGTCTTCTCTACTAAATGACTTTATTCTAAGCATTCTATTTAATTTATGACTATTCAAATACCATTGTCTTCTTTGTTAAAGAAAATATTACTGTACTAGCTTGCCTTCTGTTGCTGTGATAACCACCATATCCAAAAACAACTTGGGGGGAAATGGTTTATTTCATCTTATACCTTAGAGTTCATCATGGAGGGAAGTCAAGACAAGAAATCAAGGCAGGATATGGAGGCAATAACTGCAGCAGAGGGTAAAGAGGAGTATTACTTACTGGCTTGTCCCCCATGACTTGTTCAGTTACCTTTCTTATATAGCCCATGCCCACTTGCCAGGGAATGACACCACCCACAGTGAGCTAGGCCCTCCCATATCAACTCTAATCTATGAAATACTGCCACAGACATATCTACAAGCCAGTCTGATGAAAACAATTCCTCAATTGATGTTCGTTTTTTCCAGGGGACTCTAGTTCATGTAAGGTTGACAAAAACTAAGCAGTACAATTACTTTATTTCTTCTAAAGTTATGGATCCAAATGTTCAAGATAATTACTTTTATCTTGAGTAAAGAGAGAATGGGAAGCTGATATTCATTAACTAATTTGTTATTTATTGTAGCCTTCAAATTTATCCAAAGACTTGACATATACTAAATAAATGCTTTACCCCTGAATTATAATCCGGGCCATTTTTTAAAATTATTTTTTGAAGCAGAGTTATCTCACATTTCTCATGCTGACCTTTAACTTCCCATCCTTTTACTCTGTCTTCCTAGAGAAAGCGATCATTTAAATCTTTGAACTGCAGTTGAAATTCAACAAATGTAAGTGTTAAAGTGTAACAAGACAGTGCAGTACAGATTGTAAAGCAAATGATGGTAGCCTGTTCATTTCTCAACTTATGAACTCTTCTGTTTAGTCAGTAGTTCATATCTATTAGTACTGAAAATTTTCATGCACATTCTAATAAAACGTCAAGTGTTACTGGCTAATTCTGGTCTTACTGAATACTCTTCACATAGTCTTAGCATCAGTGATTGGCTTATTATTCTCTAAGTGTTTATGTATGCATTCTGTATTCGTAGACCACAGCAAACTTGATAACATACATCATAGAAATGTGTTCTCATACAGTTCTGAAGGCCATATGTCATAAGTCAAAATATTTGTGTTCTTTTCTTTCACAATCTCTGAGAAAGAGCTACTTCTTTGGGCATGCCTCCTAATCCTACTGGCTTTCTTGCCAGTTGTTGATTTTCCTTGGCTTGGAGAAACATCACTCCAACCTTTGCCTCTACTCTCTATCGCGACATCTGCTCCCTGTCATCTTTTTTTTTTTTTTTTGTATCTTGCAGAATTTGCTCACTAAAGTTCCAGCACAGTCTAAAAGAACATGATGTCATCTTATGCATGATCTTTAGACAAACTCCTATTTCTATGTGTGGTCTTATTCTCAGTTTTCATGTAGTCAGAAGTCTTGACTAGGACTTAATTGTTGAGGAGAGGTTAGAAAGTTGCAGGACAAAACCCTACTTTCGATGTATATTTGATTCTTTTCTTGCTCAAATTATTTTTTCATAAAATACATTTTGATCATGCTTTCCCCTCCCTCAACTCCTCATAGAGCCTACCCATACATTTTTGTCTATTGGTTTTATGATTTTTTTTTTAATCTTCATTATCTTTAACCCCATAAATATACATTCCTTGTCCAGTTCTGTTTAGGACATAACATCCTGTGACTAGCAGATAACAACTTTTGGAACATGTTAATTTATTAATTTCACAAAACCATAGTCTCTGTCATCCAAAGACTAAGGATACCATCAGATAGCCCATGAGATCTGTTTCTGCCAGTATATTTTTAAAGTATCTTTGATTATGATTTTGTATTATTACTATAAAACTGTTACAATATTGGAACATTATTAGAGAACAATGGTTTGGTATGAGTGAGAAAAATGTACAGATTTCATCCCGTTGCCATAATACTCCCTTTGTGCTGAATATTTTATCTGTTGAGTTTAGTGGGTTGGGTTTAGAGAGCTTCAATTCTATTAGACTTATTTCAGACCTAACCTTTTATTCTAACTTCCAGAATATCAACATTCTATACTTAATTCCTGTACAAAAAATATATTCTCTGATGCAACTGTGCAGTTAGTTTTACGTAGATTGACCCACTAACTTTTCATTTTGGGCACTCTCTTTTGTAAAACTCTGAGATTTTGATTACCAATTATGGTAGATGTTATGTATGTGAATGGTTACTGTCTATCCATCTTACAACTACCATGTGATTGGGGTAAATGAGAGATTCATGGGGGCCCAGTGTCCAGGTGACTGAGGCAAAAAGAACAGTAGTCAACAATCAATCTCATAAAATATCAAATTCGAGACAGGGTAAGGGAATAGTTGAAACTTATCATCAAAAGAGAAAGACCAAAAGCTAAAGAAAAATGCAAACATAACATTTAACAGCAGGTATACGAATGGATGAGGAGCAGGGCCTCAGACAATTTCTGGAACAAATTGAAAATAAATAAAATAAGAGCTGAGTTTTCATTGTTAGTCTGTATAGTTTCTGGTTATCACAGTTCTTTAAAAAGCAGCATGGACCTGTTGCAGATAATGAACTACACAGTTCTAGGGTAAACATTTTCATATTTTGAAAAATTAATGAAGGGATAAAAGGGATAACTTTTTTTAAGAAATAAGTACACATCTCACTATTTTATCTTAATTTTAAATCTAGGCCCAACAATTAATTGGCTTAATTTACATAAAGACAAATTCTAATAAAATATTTTAAAACAGTAAAATATAGTTGTTAAAATGAGAAGGCTGTATTGCATTTGCAAACTAGGCAATGTTCAGGATGACAGAGTGTCTGTTTTGTAAACTATTCTGTGTTAAGAGAGGTTTGATGAAAAAGCAGGCCATTTCATTTACAGAGGGAATTCTATTGACAGAAAGTAGCATGGAATACAACATTGCTTAGCTTTATTTACTTAGGGCTTTGGAGTTAAACTGGAGACGACTTGAACTCTAACTCCAGGAAATGGGCTAGGCAAGCCTCATTTGTTATATGCTATCAGCAAAGCTTTCCTGACAGACATGCACTGTGGTTTTTTTGGTTCTTTCAGCAAAGCATGAAGCTAAAAGCAGGACTGAACAATTCTATGCTTCATTTATAGAAACTGTCCAAAGGTAAAGTGCACTGGACAGAGTTTAGTTGATCCTATGTATCTCACATAAAGAGAGAAAATATAACATAAAACGCATGGGCAGTTTTAGTTACCCCATTTTAAATAGATATTAGCATCAAAGTCAAATAACTACAACAAAAATATTAGGGGGCACAGGGAAGTAATTGGAGGGGAGGTGGTAGGGGAGTAGATTTAATCAAAACAAATGACATGCATACACAAAGCTTTCAAACAACAATGAAAAACAAATTGATACGGGCATAAAGATATGTTTTACATTTTACAGCATGTATTTTCATATTTTAGAAGCCATCATGATCAGAAATACTGAACGTTATAAAAGAAGTCACAACACATGGAAGACAAACAAGAAGTCTTTTAATCCCAGGCAGAAAAGAAAGAAAAGATGCCAGGATCTATGGAATTCAAGAAACACTCGCAAGGAGACTCAGCTTCAGAATTGAAATGCAGTAAGTTCTGGCTGTCACAGCTGCAGCAAAGCTGATGTCACACTGCTCAGAGAGCCAAGTGCAGAACCTCATGAATGATTCACAGGCAAGGAAAGGAAGACTACAGCTTAGCAACCCCACCATAAGAGCATGTCTAAACTCAGAGCATGGGTCATGATTATAATCAGAGAAATACCATCTAGTGACAGAGGAGATTGGCCAAAAATGACCTTTGGTTTAGGAACTGATTAAGATAGAGAAACCAAAGAAATGAGTCAGTCAATGAACTTTATATGTAAAGTTCACTATTGAATTCCAAACAGCCAGAGAGTGACTCTGTAGTTGGAAGAAAGAGATACTTTTAAAAGTCTAGCATATTTAATATTGAGACATGACTTGTTGAAGTCATGAAGAAGCAACACAAATCTTTCACATGCATCCTTAGATGTATAGAAGGTTTTTTTTCATAGCGGGGTTTCTTAAAAATCTGGATTTGAGCTAGGTATGGTGGCACATGCCTTTAATGCCATCATTTGAGAGAAAGAAGCAAGTGGATCTCTGTGAGTTCTTGTCCACCCCAGAGAGTGAGTTCCAGGACAGTCAGGAATACACAGAGAAGCCCTGTCTCTAAAATTAAAAAAACAATCTGGATTTGATCTTGATGAAAATGTTATTAAAAGTAGAGTAACAAATACAAAAATACCTTAACTGCTTTTAATATTCTAAGCTTGGTGACATATTATCTAGTATGCTAAAATTATTCTGTGTTAATACTGATTGTTATTATTGTTTAGAATATACTTGAAAGTTATCTTGAAATAATTATAGCTCATTAGTTGTTAAAATAATTGACAAATAATGAGGTAAGATAAACTTGAACTACAGGGTCAGGCAAATGTTGGGTCAAAGTGATAAATATGTATTTCAAGTAGAAATAGAGAGCACAAATATTAGAAACTAAATATAGTATTCAGTCAAGGATTTTTTTTAACCTCTGTTGGGGAAAATGAAGTTCTCATAGTATTTATATGCTTGTTAAATAGAAAATGAATGTGAATAAGACATCTTTATCATCCCTTTCATGGCTCTATGGACATCATAAGCTTTCAGGAAGCTTAGCCCAGAGGATTCTCCTCATCTCAGTAGACATTAATGCCTGCAATTCTTCATCTAGGGCTCAAGTTTTGAGAGACTTCTTCCACCCACACTAGGATCTCAACAGGTATTATCTTTATGCATATCTTATTTAGGTGACTCTATTTTTATGATTGTATGGGTAAAGCTTCCTGGTCATATATAGAAGACAATACATTGCAGCAGGCATCCCAGGCTTCTGGTTCTTACAGTCTTCCACTCCTGCTTCCAGAATGTTCCTAAGCCTTTGATGTAGTAGGAGTTGCATTGTTAAGCACATGTACATACAAGCAACACTAAATGGATTCAGCAGGATGTATATAATATATGCACAAACATGTATTTATGTACAATAATTAAAGAAGAGGTCAAATGGAGATAGAGTGGGGGCACAATATGAATTAGATTGGGGAGAGGGAGGCTGCAAATTATATGAATATAGTATGTGTGTAGGAATTCTCAAAAACTTCAAATTAATAAAATGAATTTTAGAGCCTGAAGAAAGTGTGAGGTGTTGCGAAATATGGTCTTCTGGGCTAGATATCACCATTGCACTCTGGAGTTCTTAGACCTACAATTGCCTGAACAAGACCTGCATAATATTTGCCCCATCACAAAGGATGGAAAATTTTGTCCATTAAAGAAGAAATTTCATTTGGTGGTGAGGGGTGATATTCAATCCCTCTTTACTTATCTGCATGTAGTGTATTTTCAAAGATACCCAAGCATTAATTACTTAAAATTTCAAAGTGTAGTACCTTTACCACAGCTTAAACAGCTTTGATTTTCAATGATATCTTCACTTTCTGAAACATGGTATCATTCACTACTTCTCAGTATAATCATAGTTTATCTCCCTGTGAGTTGAAAGCTCACATGACAATGAACCTCTATATGCTTATTGAAATAATCTAATAACCAGCAATCAAAAAATGAAACTGGGATTGGTAAGACTCATGGTTGTCATTATTCAGTTGGGCTTTTTCTTGGTTCTCATCTTCACATATTTTCTAGACAGTTGAACTGGGATAACGCTAATCATTTTCAGTATACTCTATTTCCCAGAGAATTGAAAAGCATGCTTTGGAATACCTGGTACTGGGCTCAAGACATTTGCCAAGCTTCAATATGGGATGGGGTAAGTGGCAACAGCATTACCACTCACCATTCCTGGTGTTAATAATGTGCCTGCTGCATTCAGGACCCACTTGTTGCCATAGAACTTTGCCTTTCAAAGTTCATTGTACCATTATTGCTTGAAGGTTTGAAATTCATGTGAGTGGGATTGTCTGTGGGTGCTGCCTGCTCTTTATGTTCACTGATAGCATCCATTTAAAAAAATATTATTTGCTATAAAGCAACCCTGTATACTAAAGTTCTCTTTACCTGTTTTTCAATTTTAAATGATTGAAATTGTAATTACATCATTAAGATAAATTATAGCTATGATACAAAACATAAAATTTTCAGAAGCATTTGAAAATTTAAATATAAATTCTCACTCAGTCCAAATGCATGACCCATTTTCCAAAGACAAATGATAGTTATGGCTTCATGAGTGCTGCTGTTTGCTATATTTATGTATGGGTATATATGTGAGGATGTGTCTGTAATGTTTTTCACTGCAGTGTTTCAATATCATGTAGAAAAACATTGCATATTGCGCAAATATTTCAGAAAAAAATTGTGCCACCTTGCCACATTTGATTTTACCTACAGACATCTAGAAAATATTTATATGTTATCTTCATTACAGTCTATTTCTCTACACAATTCTGCATTGTTTGAATGTCCTCTCACAACTGTGAGCAATTTCATAAACATTAGTTTGAGTTTTCCATTAATATATAAATGCTTTTTGGGATTTAGCTTTAATTTTCCACCATTTGTTATACTCTAAGCACATACACAAAATAAGTGACTTTAAAACTGGATAAATCTTTACAAATGACCATTACTTTTTGTGCACCACAACAGAATAGCATTCAGAGTTTTGATAGCAGATATTATGTACTTTGCCCATCAGAGTATGTGCACCATAATCATGTGTGTATTTTCCAAATGAAAATTGGTGTCTTACAATTTTAGTTTATTTTTCCTTCCTTTTGCATGTGTATATGTATGTGATGTGCATACATGTGGTGCATGATTACCTGTGTTTGCATGTATATGAAAGACAGAGTTTGATGTCTGGTGTCTTATTGGATGGCGCTCCACCTTTTTTTTTTTTTTTTTTTTTTTTTTTTTACACATGGTCTCTCACTTGCTGATTGGTCTGGTATAGCATGTCAGCTTACTCTGGGATCCACTGTAACTTCCTTGTGTGTGCCTGCATTACAGGTAACCTACCACACGTAACCAGCTTTGATGTGGGCACTGGGAGTCCCAACTCTGGTCCTCATTCCTGAGCGACAAGAACGTTTATCCCTGAGCCATCTACCCTGTCCCATTTTTCTTTAGCTAGTGAGTAAGCTTGTATATTTCTGTCTGTTATTCATGAGTCTCTGATTTTTGTCCATCTATCATTTTTAAGTAAGGGTTCCAGTGGAATCTAGAAGAGGGTGTCGGATCTCCTGGAGCTATAATTGAAGGTAATTATGAGCCTTTGAGTGGTTATATAGAAGGGAGGGTGAAGATGCATACGTTTTCTGAGGCATGTCCACAGCTCTAGGCCTTTCGTTGCTTAAAGAACAACATCTGTGTTTGTTTTGTAATTAAGTATTTATTATTTGGTACAATTTTTAACTTTAAATATATTTTGATCATGTCATTCCCCTTACCCAAGTCCTGAACCCCTCTTCACCGCTACCTACCCAACTTTAAGTTCTTCCTCAAAAAAGAAACAACTAATCAATATAACAACAAACCCCCCTAAATCTAGAAAACAAAATAAAAACAAACCCACAAAACAGAAACAAAACAAACAAATAAAAAAGACAACACCACCCACAAAAAACCAAACTGTTACCAAATAAAAATATACACAAAATTATGTGGAGCCCATTATATATTTGTCAACTACTTCTGAATGTGAGGCTTGCCTTGTAGTGGTTGATTTATTCATTTATCCAGTGTGATTCCATTGGCAAAAAATTATTTTCTTTCTCCTAGAAGATATAAAAGACAATTCAGTTGTTAACCTTTACCACAGTGGCTAGGTTTTAATTAATTAATTAATTAATCCATTTTTTAATTAAAAAATAAAATATAATAAGAAAGAACCAAAACTATTATGACGAAGTTAGAGAAGACAAACCAACAGAAGGAAAAGAGCCCCAGAGAAGGCACAGGAAACAAAGACCCACTCACTCACACACTCAGGAATCCCATAAAAACACTCAAGTGAAAGCCATAATATAAATGCAGAGGACCTGGTGCATACCCGTGAAGGTCCTGTGCAGTCTGCTTCAGTCTCTGTGAATTCACGTAAGGTTTTCTTGCTGTCCTTCATCTACTCTGACTCTCATACTATTTCTGTTTTCTCTTCTGCAGTTTCCTGAACTCTGAGGGAAAATATTTGATGGAGATGTCCCATTTAGGGCTAAGGGTTCCAAGGTCTCTTACTCTCTGCATATTGTCTGGCTGTGAGTCTTTTTATTTGTTTCCACCTGCTGCAGGAGGAAGGTTTTCTGATGATACCTGTACAAGACACTGATCTGTGAGTGTAGGAGTCATTTTTCCACTGCATTTTTTTCTTCTTCTTTTAGACCAGTATTATTTGGTTTTCCTCTAGATCCCTAGGCTCTCTAGTGCAGGTTCTTAGTCACACAAGTAGTGCTGGGAATGGGTTCCATCTCCTGGAGTGGGCTTTAAGTTAAATCAGTTCTTGGTTGACTCCTCTAACAAGCTTGGTGCCACTATTGTCCTAGTATATCTTGCAGGGAGTATACCATTGTAGATAAAGGGTTTGTGGCCAGCTTGGTGTTTATGTTTCTCTTTTGATAGCATATAGAGTACCTTCCTGTGCCAAAGATGCTGAAATATAGGGATGAAGGTTCAATAAAGGCACCAGTTTGTTTTCCCTATAATTCAATGAATTGTGTATGTAGGTATTGTCTTCAGCAATGAGGCCTTTCTGTCAGTTTGTGGAGAGCTAAAGTCTTGCAGGACTTATTTTAAATGTTATAATTAATACCATTTTCACCTACATTTTTCATATTTTGCTTTGCTTAAAGTAAAAGAAAATAGTTTAACTTTCCAATTCTTTGCTCACATATTCAGCAACATTTTATTACAGATATTATGTGATTGTTTTAGTTTCTGGACTAATTTCAGTGTTTCATCATTAATTAAACATGCTAGTATAAACATACAGATAAATTACATACACACATATTTCTCAGAATTTTATGCATATTCCTGTGTTCCATAAACACTTTAAGCTCTGATACATAGACATTTTAAATATTTGACAATTGTTGCAGGAATTCATTCCACCAATAGCTTTGTGGTACAAGCTTTAGGGTGTGGCTTCTTGTCTGCCTATGTGACTGCTTAAAAGAGGAGAGAGAGGTGGTCACATTCTCTTGAGTAGTGGAGACTGAGTCAGGCAGTGTGGAGCAGCATGTGTTGATCCCTATCTTTCCTGGGCAAAATGGAAGGACTCTGAAACTGGATCTACCTTATCCTGTCTCCATGAGTCTGTTTTCCCATAGCACCCACTAATAAATTGATACATATTCATATATACACCCTTTTGGTGTTTCAAACTATTGTTCATTTTATGTAATGGTATGATGATTCAATGTTTCTATTTGCATTTCCACACACTTATTAGGAAACATTTTCAAAATTATGTTAATTCTAGTGATGAAATCTCATCAGATCCATGAAAACACACACACACACACACACACACACACACACACACACACACACACTTGTTTGTTTGTTTAAGATAATAATCACGCTGGGTGATGGTGGTGCATGCCTTTAATCCCAGTACTCAGGATGCAGAGCTTCCTGATCTCTGACTGAGTTTGTGGCCAGCCTGGTCTACAGAGTGAGATCCAGGAAAGGCACCAAAACTACACAGAGAAACCCTGTCTTGAAAAACAACAACAAAAAAGATAATGATCACATAGGCAATATTACTAGTATTAAGAATGTAATTAAATGCATTACTGCTTTTGCTGTATTCTTTAGAGGTTTTTTTTCTTTTAAGATTTACTTCTTTTCTTATTGCCTGTGTATGAGTGTTGCCTGAATATATCTATGTGTACCATATGCATGTCTGGTGAGTACAGAGGCCAAAATAGAGTATTGGATCCCCTGAGGCTGGAGTTACTGATGGTTGTGAGCTGCTATATGGATGCTGGGAATGGAATGTGTGAAGTTTTAGAGTAACAAGTGCTCTTAACTGCTGAACCAAATTATCCAACCATTGCTGTAGTCTTAAACCCTTTCTTCTATTTAGCTGGAAACCGTTTTTAATCAAACAAAGGGAAATAACCATGCATGGATGGACACCCTTTTCATAGGAGTTTAGGATGACTTTGGACCTGGGACATTCTCTTACTAAGAAATATAGGTGCCTCAGAGCCTGTGCTTGGAATATCTCTTTGTATCAGAAAAATTTCTCTGCTTCTGATTTGATAGGCACTGCTTAATTATGTGCATCATGTGATACCTAGTCAGCCCCAATGCTAGCTAAGCCTGCTTCTAATAGAGAGCAAAGAGTCATTTGTCAACCCAGGCATCACACACACACACACACACACACACACACACACACACACACACACACACACAATTAGTTATTTGTGTTTAGGGTTCATTCAGATAACATTAAATTAACCATCATAAACCATAAAAGCCAATAGCAAGAGAGCATTCACACACGGCTATAGAACTAGTGCTTCTAATTCCAACATGTATGATTATCTGAGAGAATAAAAACAGAGTCATGATGGAATCACTTTCCACGACTCTTTTAGCAGCACTTGGCAACTATTAATATGCATTCTGTATAGATATTAAGGAACTCTGTATCTGGCATTTTATCTTTTGAATAATAATTCTAATGCCTACACATGTAGAATACAGTCATCCTTCCTTGATTTTTATGGATGAATGACATTATTTTTTATGAATTAATTTTGCCTTCTTTGTATCTTTATTAATTTGCTGGGACTGGAGTTATTTGTGTCTTCTGGAAATCTTCAGGCATTGATATGAGCACTCATGTAAAATCTTTTTGTTTTAACATGTTATTATTTTTTAGTCTAGGCCTAGATATTGATAGCTCACTTGGGGAATTTGTATGGTACTTCCAGAATACAGCCATTGATTATCATGATGCATTTTGTATTAAACATGTTTCATAGTAAAAAAAAAAAATGTAAGCGTCCATCTTCCAGAGTGAGGCAGCGTTTTCATAGTTTTGATAGATAGGACAAAATAAAAACAGTGATTCATGAGGGGTGTGTGTGTGTGTGTGTGTGTGTGTGTGTGTGTGTGTGTGTGTGTTTTCCTACACCTTGTAGCCAATATGCTTTAGGCAGAGGAGGAGGTAATGGCCCTGACACGGTTCTAAAAAGATTCTGGAATATAAAGGGTCTCACCCACCCCTCATCATGATTTCCATACAAATGCTTTCAGTGGATACAAGAGAGTAATAATACATAGTCACTGCGTGGTGGGTTCTCCTGACAGCTGCATCAGTCCTGACAGTCTGACCACAGAACTCTTCTTGCTTTAGCAAATGACAAGGGAAGCTGGTAGATGGCTAGTGTGTTTCTACTGATGGCAGAGTTCAATGCGCAGACTTCACTGGATGCCTAAGGCACAATGTGACATGCTGCAGAGACGCTCAACCGTGCTAAAGAGTATGCAATTTAAGAAAATCTTACACATTAAATCTTCTTTGAGTTTTCTATTTCCAAAAGTAATGATGATATATTAGAGGCTTCCAAATTTCTTTTTCCTTAAAATGTCAAAAATGATATAATAGTCTAACATTTGAATTATTATAGCAAAATTATCATGCTAATCAAAAAGATTTTCAAATCTTTAGGAACAAAAAGAGCATTAACACCTGTCAGTTATCATTACACATTGTACACATGTATCAAATTATGACACATTATTCCATAAATTTGTGTAACAAAAATATACACACAATACTGATTTTAAAATAAATAACTTAAATTTACTGTTGGTTCAAGTTCAATGATTTAATTATGCAGGAAGTAATTATGCCTTTTGATATTTATCTGTGTCCCACCCTTGCTCCAGAATATTTTGGTTTGAGATATCTTACTCTAATTTAGCTTCTTGACATTTAAAATTCAACATAATTTGTAATAATGAAAAATGTAGCTGAAGATACTGTTTGCATCTTGGAGGCTGTATTTACTTCCCTAACTAATTTATAATTAACCTAAACAGGAAACTATCAACAGACACGGTGCGGGTGGAAGATTCCAAATATTAGAGCTCCAGAACTGCACTGTGACCATAAATCAGAGCAGTTCCGCCCTGAGAACACTGTCTGCGTATGATATAAGGAAAACTACTGCCTCCTCCTAGTTTTCTACAGCTTAAACTGTTTCTCCAAATATGTGACATGCATGCCAAGTGTGGATGCTGATGCATTTAAATCTAGGGAAAGCAGAAGTGGAAAATGAGCAAATTTGAGAAAGGTGGATTTGGACATGATTTGAGATATTTGATATTATAAAATAAGCTAAATGTTATGATCCCATAGAAATGTTTTAAGCCCTCTGATTATAAGTCCAAATGTAATAATCATTGATTTCACTTCTGTTAAACCATAACAATAAATAGAAGATAGGAGAATGATAACTTAGTATCTGTTATAATGCAAAATTTTGAAAACACTAAAAAATATATGCCTTCAGTTTACAAATTTTTTTAAAATGCTTAGAAATTTGTTAAATAGAACAAAAACTAAAAAGCAGAATTTTAGAATGAGTTGTATTGATATTGATGATTATATTAGAACATCTATCATCGTGATTTTGAGTCATTCTACCACTACAGGTTCTAAAATATTTTATTGAAGACATATCAATAAATAGTACAATTTATATACAGCACAAAGTTCTCCCCAAAGAGCCAAAAGTCTTAGAGACTATAGACAAGGAGGAGCAATGCCTTTTCTGTGTCATACCACACATTCAAAGCAAATGTCAAAATAGTGTGAAAACCAATTAACTGTGAGTAAGAACAGCTTAGGAACAAACGTCTGCACACAGTATTTCTGTGAAAGTGGATTTTCCTTTCATCTAACATTTTAAAATGCAAGGCATTTTCATGCTTCTTTTTTTAAAACATAAATTATTTATTTATTTAACATTTGGGCAGCAATTTGTCACCACCCCTCTCCTTCAAGTATGTCCCCCACAAAACACCCCCTTTGTTCTCACTACCCAATCCACTCCTTCTCTCTTTCTGTTGAAGAAAAAACAGGTCTCCCATGAATATCAACAAAATATGACATATCAAGTTGCATTAAGACTAAGCACCTCCCTATGCCTTAAGTCTGGGCAAGCTGACCCAGTATGAGGAGTAGGATCCCAAAAGGGTCCCTCTCCTTCTGCTTTGTGGGTCTCAGGGTTTGCAATTGGGTCCTTAGGGTTGGCTCCCAGATCTTTATCACTCAACACTGTCAGCGGTCCTGAGAATTCTTATTAAATAAGTAATCTGGAAACTCAAGAAGTAGAAGTAAATAAATATTAAATTGCATTAAATATTTTAAAATTTTCAATTTAGGACATAATCGGGGAAACTTTTAAATCCTTGATGATTGATAATGAGTAAAATGTTTATATAAGTATGCTAATTTAGTATATGGCATTTTAAAAAAGTTAAACCATTGTCCTTGTAAAGTTATCTAATAACATTTGCAAATGAATTATTTAAAGATTCTTGCTTTTGTTTCAAAACAGTCTATCATATAAAGGAGAAACTAGACATTGTTATAGGTTGGAAAGTTTGGCTATGAATCAATCACTGTGAGCAATTGTAATTGTCCCTCACCAATTCAAATGTACAATGAACATTTTAAATTCAAAAATAAGTAGACAAATAAGTATATGTATTATCAACATTGTTTAAGAATCAAAAGTCTTCTCAGACTCTGTTTTGAATTCTGGGTTTCCAAGTGATATCACTATTTTTAGGGGTTCTCTAAGCGTTATGGGGATGGGTCACAGCTGAAGGATGTATGTTTCTGGGTGTGGAACCTTAAGAATACCTTGCCTTTACCTTTTCTTGCTTCTTCTTCTGCTTCTTGTGCAATAAAATCTCATAATCAGCTTATACCATGATGTCCATGGATACCAGGGCAAATATCCTTTGGCTGAAACTTCTGAATTGGGAGCTACAGTAAATCCTGCACCTTTGACATCATTCTCCCTGGAATTTGTGTCACTGTAACAAGGAAAAGAAGTAGCAAGGAAAATGTGTACAGAGAGTCAGTTCACTGCCGTGGCTGAAGTTGTACATGTATTATAGAAGCTGATACTTTATAGGAAGATTTTGAAAATATTTAGAGATGATTTTATGAAAAGCCCTAGAACCCATAATACTCTCTCACTGGATGATTGTGGTGGGATCTCAGAAGACCAGAATCCTGGAAAATAGCAAAAGTAGTGGCTTGCACAAGAATGGCCTTATTCAATGGCCACAGGCCCATATGTTTGAGTGCTTAATCACCAGGATGTGGGACTGGTTGAGAAGGATTGGAAAGATTAGGAGATGTGGTCTTGTTGGAGAAAGTGTTTTGCTGGAGTGGGGCTTTGTGGTTTTGAAAGTCCATGCCAGACCCAGTCTCTCTCTCTCTCTGCCTGCCTGCCTGTAGATCAGAATGTATGCTCAGCCCAATGCCTGCCTGTTTGGTACCATGCTTCTTGTTATGTTGATGATGGACTAAGCTTCTGAAACTGTGAACAAGTCCCCAACTAAATTAAATGCTTTCTTTTATAAGAGTCCCCTTGGCCAAAGTGTCATTTCATAGCAATACAACAGTAACTAAAATAATATATGAAAGGGGAAATGGGCTCACACAGATGAAAGGAGGACTATACTAGCAGGGGACCAGAATGTTTCTGGCAAATCATTTGTCTACATTCTCTCTGTGTCCTAAGAATTTGAATGTGGCCATGTTTAGAAACAATAGCCATGTCATTTGGAGGAAAAAGTTACAAGAGAATACAGCCAGCCAATAGTGTGTGACATGTTTAGTTGGCACTATTCAGATATTCATTGTGAACTGGCAGCAAAAGAACCAGAGCAAAAAGGTTTTGGAAAATTGCAAGGGGTGGATAGTGGAGAAAGAAAGAAAAAGACCCCAAATAACAACAGACTTTTTCACTCTTTTCAAGTGTTCTCTTGAGTATTGGTTGAAGCAAGGAGAAAACAATTATAATCATTTGGATATGAATAACAAAAACAGTCCTTAATAGATGGAGTCAATGGCAAGGGCTGTTTCTTAACCTTGTAAAATTTTGGGAGTCCTTTTCTTAACTCAAGAGTGTTCCACCTTCTCATACTTCATGTTAATGACTATTCATGAAGTGGAAGGCACAATAATGAGAAAATCTATCCTAATGTAAAATGTAAGCATGAACAAGAAAGACACAATTTTTTCTTGCCTCTCTTTCTACATCTCTTCTTGTTTAAAAATGAGCTGCAATCACTAGCCTTGTATTGCTTTTGTACCTTAGGTCACACAGTTGCCTTGCTTGCCAGTATGCCAAGAAGTGTTATGCAGTACATCAGTGCAATATGTTTGGTGAGATTTATTCTTATTCAGTTTGTTTTCCTAGTTTGCATTCTCTACCCTTCAAAAATCTAGAAATGTAGTTGATTGAATCTCTTTTCCATTTCTTTGAGACTCTGTAATGTAAATTATTCTCTCTCTCTCTCATTCAACAAATTTTCTCCCAAAGTTGGATTTTCCTTAATCATACTTATACTCATTTTGTTTTATCTTTTTAAAAAGGAGATTAATTTTCACTTCTTAATTATGTGTGTGCATGTGCATCTGTGTGTGGGTGTGTGCAAATGAGTGTAATTTTTCTGAGAAAGCAAGAAGAGAGAGTCAGAGCCCCTAAAGTTACAAGCAACTGTGATCATGAGGTTTTTAGGGGAAAAAACCTCACTCTGATCTGCAAGAGTATGTGTGATCTATAACTCCTGAGACTTTCTCAGAACACAACTTGTTCTTTCAGTGTTTTTTTTAATTTTAAACTTCTTTTTAATAGTTGTACAAATTTCAATTACTGTATCTGATAGTACTCATAAATTAATAAAAAATTGAAAAATTTACCTTCCCTATTAGGATAAGGTTTGTACCTGGAACAACCATGAACTGTAGAGACATGAAAATATAGGATGACATGAATGATCAGACTAATTAATTTGCAAACTAAATATCAAGAGCATATCATGATATAAAGCAATATAAATTCAAAAGGTGTTAGCGAAAATATAATTTACTAAAACCTCTTTAGAAAAATGTGATATATTCCTGAATATTACAAAACTGAACAGATGTATATCCTTTGGACATTATGAAGAGAGTCTAGTTGGATGCTGGATGCAAATGCAACATTTTTATAAAGGCATTCTATGTTTTTCTTCCGAAATCCTTGGGAAAATGAATTGATGAGAGAGCATACCTACAAATTGGTTTCATGGCAAAAGCATTGTATTTTTACCACTGGGAGGAAAAAGGTTTTGATGAGCTGGTAAGATAGCTAAGCATGGAAAAGTGAAAGTGTTTTCAGGCAAGCCTGACCACATGTGTCTTATCCCTTGAAAAAACATAATAGGAGGAGAGAGCTTTTCAGGCAAGCCTGACCACATGTGTCTTATCCCTTGAAAAAACATAATAGGAGGAGAGAGCCAGAATGTTACACATTCTTCTCTGTCCACTGCACACGTACCATGGTATGTTTCACCTAACTCACCACCAAATACATAAATGTAAACAAAAGAAGAAGAAACATAATTTGGTGACTTTAACTTGTACTTAGGATTTAAAGAACTATCATTATGTTGTTTTGATTTTTTTTTCATTCAAAAGAAAGTCACTTCCACATCCCCACATTGGTGGTTCTTGTTGGAAGAGGCGTATTGTTGGGGTGGGCTTTGAGGTTTTAAAACCTCCATGGCATTCCCAGTTAGTACGTTGCCTCTCTCTTCCTCATGTTTGCAAGTCAAGATATAAAGCATCAGATACTGCTCCAGCACCATATCTACTTGCCTGTTGTCATGCTCCCCACTGATGGTCACTGGCCCCTAACTCCCTGGAACTCTGAGCCTCCATGAACATTTTCTTTTGAAGTTGCTTTGGTCATGGTGTCTTATCATGGCAATGGAAAAGTAACTAAGGCACACATTGAGAGTCTCACTGAGCTATCATTTTTTTGAACATGGGTTTTGATATTTAGGGAATATATCTAGATTCTTTCTTCTCTCACCTGTGTCTCATCTGTACAGATCTCTTGAATGTAATTATTGTTATTATTTTAAAACATCCTTTCTCCTATCAGCCTCTGAAGAGTTGGCGGCACTTCATCTACCATAGCCCTAAGACTGTTTGTCTCTGTAGGATTTTATGAAGAATAATTTTAAAATAAACTTAGAAGGTTCCTAAAGTTAATAGTTTTCTCTTCTTCCAGCTAGGCTTTTCTTTATCCTTACACCATGTTTTATTCTCCCTTTAGCAGCCCTAAATATTTTGAGTTATCCTCTTTCAGAACCTGGCCCTCCTTATTTCTGTTCACCCTTGCCTTAACTCCCGCACCTACTTCATACCTTACTGCAGTGCTTGCTATACTTTATGTCTACTGTCCCCATAAGAGTCTATAATTAGACTGAGAAAGGATCCTAACGCAATTTGTTAAAGCTAGAAACACTAATCAGTAACACGCTACACCTGGCACAAAACTGTCACTCAAGTAATATAAATACTACCATGCAGAAGAAGTAGTACATTCTCAATTGAGTATGAACTGATGAATTCGAGCTCTTAAAAATGATACATGGACCCTGATAACATAAAAAGACATGATGACATGTGTCTTTTTTTTATGGGAGATGAAAATGTTTGTTGAGATCAAGATGACACCAACATTTGTCTACAAAAGAATCACGGGAGCTTTAACATCAGCTAATGCTTTAAAGAAAATAAACATGTAGTCAATAGTCATCGGAGACAACACAATCAAATTTACAACTAACTAATAGTTGTAATTAAATGAACTGGCATATTGATGCTCTTATATTTGTACTGAATAGTGAAAGAATGTGGTTTAATATTAACCTATTAGTTAATTGGATACACTCAGTTACCTGAAATGGGAAAGTAAATGATTTATGGAGGTTTCTTACAGCTCTTTGAATAAAAGCCTCCTCCAATACAGACTAAATTAAATACTACAAGAAGTTCTAATTTAGCATAGAATTAGTTTTCCGGTAGCCTATATTTTCTTCTCTAACTTTTTCTGTATCTTTGAGGACAAACAGAAAAACAAACCAAGGTTTCTACCAATCTTTTGAAATACGTATATAAAATAACAGGATATCTAATTCTAGAATTTTGAAGAATTTTAAAAAATAGATAGATGAAACTGAATTGAGGAAAAAATGATCTAAGCTTTCTTTCATGCCATCAACAGACTCAACCTGATAAAATAGAATCCTTAATAAAATGCTCACAGAAATTTCATGTTCCAACACTTCAACAACTAAGACCAAGACTTGAGGAAAAACACACAAACAGTCAAATGTAGAGAACAAAGTCTCCTGTCTGTTGTATTGATAAGATATTAAAATCCTTTGTCCTTTTAAAATGCACATCTTTTCAATATTTACCTAGTGAGAACATGTTGTAAGTTAGTACACGGTCTTCTGAGACACAGTTAGCTCCATTCATCTGAGAACACAGGAAGTATTAGTGAAATGAACCTTCTAAATAGAACATAATTCTTTCTCCCCTGACAGTTATTTGACTGCTACAGTAAAATCATACCACACCTATCTCATTCTCTCATTAATCTATTTAATGCATCAAATACTTTTTAAATGAGCATACTTTCATTAATTGTATAAAATGCAGTACTATAAAATTTGTAATGTGATTTCCATACATGTTGTATATTACAACAGAGTTAAAAAAATATACAGAGAAAATATTCACTAGAAATTCCTCTGATAAGGGATTAGTATCCAGAATATACAAAGAACAAAAAAATTAAGAACTTTAAAATAATCTCACCTTTGGCTTAAGTGATGGCTTAGTAGTTAAGATCACTTATTGTTATTGCAGAAGACCTAAGCTCAGTTTCCAGTATAAATATCAGCTGCCTCACAACCATCTGAAATTCTACTTCCAGAGGATCAAAATCTCTCTTGCCTCTGCAGGCCCTGACATACCCGTGGTGCATATAAACTCACATAGGCACAAACATATTCATATAAAAATTCTATCTCATTCCAGAATGACTATCATCATTCCCACCTCCTCCAGGGCAAAGCCTCCCCTGAGGACTGAGATCAACCTGGTAGACTCAGTCCAGGCAGGTCCAGTCCCCCCCCCTCCCAGAGTGAGCCAAGCATCCCTGAGTAAGCCTCAGGTTTCAAACAGCCAACTCATGCAATGAGCACAGGACCTGGTACCACTGCCTAGATGCCTCCCAAACAGATCAAGCCAATCAACTGTCTCACCTATTCAGAGGGCCTGATCCAGTTGGGGGCCCCTCAGCCTTTGGTTCATAGTTCATGTGTTTCCATTTGTTTGGCTATTTGTCTCTGTGCTTTGTCCAACCTTGGTTTCAACAATTCTCGCTCATATAAACCCTCCTCTTTCTCACTAATTAGACTCCCGGAGCTCCACCCGGGGGCCTAGCTGTGGATGTCTGCATCCAGATTCCTCCGTCCTTGGATGGGGTTTCTGGCACGACTATTAGGGTGTTTGGCCATCTCATCACCAGAGTAGGTTAGTTCCGGCTGTCTCTCGACCATTGCCAGCACTAATTGTTGGCCTCCATATGGACAAAACAACTTCCAATAATAGTCATTTAAAAGCAACAATTAATCATAACTAAGAATTTTTTGGTGTGGTCTTTAGGAACTTTTGTATAACTGCTCATATCATTTGAACTGCTGCTTGAAAGCCTGAAACTTAACCAGCCAAATGCTTAACCAGCCAAATGCTTCTAGTTTCTGGTCCTCATGCCTTATATACCTTTCTGCTTTCTACCATCACTCTCTGGGATTAAAGGCTGGCTTTCTGGGATTAAAGGTGTGTGTCACCATGCTTGGCTGTTTCCAATGTGGCCTTGAACTCACAGAGATCCAGAGGTATTTCTATCTCTGGAATGCTAGGATTAAAGGTGTGAGTGCCACCATTTTCTAGCCTTTGTATCTAGTGGCTGTCTGTTCTCTGACCCCAGATAAATTTATTAGGGTACACAATATTTTGGGGAAAACAATACCACCACAGAAGGCTTTGTGCTTTTCTCCATTTATCATGATGCTGCTTCCATGTCTATTATATATAGCCTTTATTATTCCTCAGTCTCAGGACATTCTATGACATCTATTTTGGAAGAATGTTGTATTTTCCTTGTGTCCATTGGCACAATAACAGCATGATAGCTATAAGAGTTATTTACACTCTTTCTGACAGTATGTAGGGCTTGTCTCACAGAAGGGATTGCAGGTACAGAACTGTAAACATTGTCAAAAGCCCAGGGATGGGTAAATCCTACTCGTGTGGTTTCAATGAATGGTCATACTGTTAAATGCTTAACATTTCTGTTTGTACCTATAGATTTGTGCTACTGTCAATAATTAGGAGACATGACTTTTTTTCATTTTTCTTTATTAAGAAAATTTCTAGTCACTCCACACACCACCCACAGATTCCCCCATCCTCTCTCCTCCCACCCACCCCCAGCCCTTTCTCCCATGCTCTTTCTCCCCACATCCCCCAAATCAAGGTCTCCCATGCGGAGTCAGCAGAGCCTGGCACACTGAGCCTAGGCAACTCCAAGCCCCTTCCCTCTACACCAAGGTTGCACAAAGCATCACCCCACAGGCACCGGATTCCCGTGCACCAGGAACAGATCCCGATCCCTCTGTCTGAGTGTCCCCCAAATAGTTAAGCCAAACAACCATCTTCCATTTCCAGAAGTCCTAGTGCAGTATCATGGGGGCTCCACAGCTACCAGTCCACAGTTCATGGGCTTCCACTAGTGTGGCCAGTCATCTCTACACGTCCTCCCATCATGATCTCAACGTCCCCTGCCTACAGAATCCCTCGTCTCTCTCATCAGTTGGATTCACGGAGCTCAGCCTGGTGTCTGGCTATGGATCTCTGCATCTGACTCTATCAGTCACTGGACAAAGGCTCTATGTTGACACGTAGGTTAATTGCTAGACTGGTCACCAGAGTAGACCAGTCCAGGCACCCTCTGAAACAATGCCAGCAGAACAACGTGGGGTCATCCTAGTGGATTCCTTAGAGCCTCCTCAGCACCCTTCCTCTTCCTATTCCCATGATGTCTTCATCTCTCATGGTATCTCCCTTCCTGCCCTCTCACTCTGTCCTTGTTTTAGCTTGAACTTCCCATTTCCCTATGTTCTCATCCCCCTCTCCTCACTCTCTGCCACCCCCACACCCAGTCCACTCAGGTAGATCTCATCTACTTCTCCTTTGCAAGGTCATTCACGTGTCCCTCCTAGGGTCTTTCCCTGTTAGCTAACCTCTCTGGAGCTGTAGGTTGCAGTCTGGCCATCCCTTCCCTCACATCTAGTACCCACTTATGAGTGAGTACATACTATATTTACTATGTTTGTCCTTCTGAGTCTGGGTTATCTCACTCAAGATGATATTTTCTAGTTCCATCCATTTGCCTGCAAATTTCATGATATTGTTTTTTACTGCTGAGTAGTACTCCATTGTGTATATGTACCACATTTTCTTTATCCATTCCTCAGTTGTGGGACATCTAGTTTGTTTCCAGGTTCTTGCTATTACAAATAATGCTGATATGAACAGAGTTGAACATGTGTCCTTGTGATAAGATTGAACATTCCTTGGGTATATGCCCAAGAGTGGTATAGCTGGGTCTTGAGGAAGACTTGTTCCCAATTTTCTGAGAAACTGCTATACTAATTTCCAAAGTAGCTGTACAAGTTTGCATTCCCACCAACAGTGGAGGAGTATTCCCCTTGCTGGACATCCTCTCCAACATAAGCTGTCTTCAGTGTTTTTAGTCTTAGCCATTCTGACAGGTATAAGATGGTATCTCAGAGTTGTTTTGATTTGCATTTCCCTAATGACTAAGGATGTTGAGCAAAATGTCTTTCAGCCATTTGAACTTCTTCTGTTGAGAATTCTCTGTTAAGCTCTCTAGCCCATTTTTTTTTAAAATTCGATTGTTCAATATTTTGAAGTCTAGCTTTTTGAGTTCTTTATATATTTTGTAGATCAGCCCTCTATCAGATGTGGGGTTGGTGAAGATCTTTTCCAATTCTGTAGGCTGTTATTTGGTCTTATTAACCATGTCCTTTGCTCTACAAAAGCTTCTCAGTTTCAGATGGTCCCATTTATTAATTGTCACTCTCAGTGTCTGTGCTACTGGTGTTATCTTTAGGAAGTGGTCTGCTGTGCCAATGCATTCCAGACCACTTCCTAATTTCTCTTCTATCAAATTCAGTGTAAGGAATTTATCAATTTATTGTAGGAGTTCCCTGGTAGAATTTTGGGGGTCACTTATGTATACTATCCCATCATCTGCAAATAGTGAAAGTTTGACTTCTTCCTTTCCAATTTGTATCCCCTTGATCTCCTTTTGTTATCTTATTGCTCTAGCTAGAACTTAAAGAACTATGTTGAATAAGTACAGGGAGAGTGGACAGGCTTGTCTTGTTCCTGATTTTAGTGGAATCGCTTTGAGTTTCTCTCCATTTAATTTGATGTTGGCTGTCGGCTTGCTGTAAATTGCCTTTAGCATGTTTAGGTATGTTCCTTGTATTCCTAATCTTTCTAGAACCTTTATCATGAAGGGGTGTTAAATTTTGTCAAAGGCTTTTTCAATATCCGTTGAGATGATCATGTTGTTTTTTTTCTTTCAGTTTACATGGTGTAATACATTGACAGATTTTCATATGTTGAACCATCTTTGCATCTCTGAGATGAAGCCTACTTGGTCATGGTGGATGATTTTTTTATGTGTTCCTGGATTGGGTTAGGCAGTACTTTATTGAGTAATTTTGCATTAATGTTCATGAAGGAGAATGTTCTGTAATTCTCTTTCTTTGTTGCATCTTTGTGTGGTTTGGGTATCAGGGTAATGGTAGCCTCATAAAAAGAATTTGGTAATGGTCCTGTTTCTATTGTGTGGAACAATTTGAAGAGTATTGGTATTAGGTCTCCTTGGAAAATCTGGTAGAATTCTGCACTGAAACCATCTGGTCCTGGGCCTTTTTTGGTTGGGAGACTTTTAATGACCGTTTCTATTTCCTTAGGGTTATTGGTCTATTTAAATAGTTTATCTGGTCTTAATTTAACTTTGGTATGGGGCACCTATCCAGAAAATTGTCCATTTCTTTCAGATTTTCCAATTTTGTGGAATACAGGTTTGTGAAGTATGACCTGATGATTCTCTGGATTCCCTCATTGTCTGTTGTTATGTCTCTCTTTTCATTTCTGATTTTGTTAATTTGGATGTGCTCTCTCTGCTTTTTGGTTAATTTGGATAAGAGCTTGTCTATCTTATTGATTATCTCAAAGAACCAACTCTTTGTTTCATTGATTCTTTGTATTATTCTACTTGTTTCTATTTTATTGATCTTAGCCCTCAATTTGATTATTTACTGGCACCTGTTTCTCCTGGGAGAGTTTGCTTCTTTTTGTTCTAGAGCTTTCAGTTGTGCTGTTAAGTCACTAGTGTGAGATTTCTCCAACTTCTTTATGTGGGCATTTAGAGCTATGGATTTTCCTCTTAGCACTGCTTTCAGGGTGTCCCATAAGTTTGGGTATGTTATACATTCATTTTCATTGAATTCTAGGAAATCTTTAATTTCTTTCTTTATTTTTTCCTTGACCCATTTGTGATTCAATTGGGCATTATTCAGTTTCCATGAGATTGTAGGATTTCTCTAATTTTTGTTGTTGTTGAAATCTAACTTTTAGCCATGATGATCTGATAAGAAACAGGAGGTTATTTCATTTTTTTTTTTTTGTATCTGTTGAGATTTGCTTTGTGCCCAAGCATGTGGTCGATTTTGGAAAAGGTTCCATGGGGTGCTGAAAGAAGATATATTCTTTTGTGTTAGGATAGAATATTCTGTAGCTATCTATTAAGTCTATTTGAGTCATAATGTCTGTTAATTCCCTTGTTTCTCTGTTAAGTTTCTGTCTGGCAGACCCATCCATTGGTGAGAGTGGGGTGTTAAAGTCTTCCACTATTAGTTTATGGGGTTTGATGAAGCTTTAGTAATGTTTCTTTTATGAATGTAGGTGCTCTTGTATTTGGGGCATAAATATTCAGAACTGAGACTTCATCTTGTAGGATTTTCCTTGCGATAAATATGCAATGTCCTCCTTGATCTCTTTCAATTGATTTTAGTTTGAAGTATATTTTATCAGATATTAGGATGGCTATACCAGCTAGCTTCTTAAATCCATTTGTTTGGAAAGTCTTTTCCCAGCCTTTTTATTCTGAGGTAGTGTCTGTCTTTGAAGTTGAGGTATGTTTCTTGTATGCAGCAAATGGATGGATCTTGTTTTCGAATCCATTCTGCTAGCCTGTGTCTTTTTATAGGTGAATTGAGACCATTGATATTAATGGATATTAATCAGTGATTATTAATTCCTGCTATTTTTTGGCATTTCCTTCTTTAGGTTGGGAAAGTTTTCTTCTATGATTTTGTTGAATATATTTTCTGTGCCTTTTACTTGGTATTCTTCTCCTTCTTCTATCCTTATTATTCTTAGGTTTGGTCTTTTCATGGTGCCACAAATTTCCATGACTTTGTTGGCTCTAGTGTTTTCTTTGACTGATGAATCTATTTCCTCTACCATATCTTCTGATGAATCTATTTTCTCTACTGTATCTTCAGTGCCACAGATCTGCTCTTACATCTCTTGCATTCTGTTGGTTATATTTGCATCTGTAGTTCCTGTTTGTTTACTCAGATTTTCCACTTCCAGCATTCCCTCAGTTTGTGTCTTCTTTATTGTCTTGCTTTCAATTTTCAAATCTTGAACTGTTTCCCTCACTTGTTTAATTGCTTTCTTTTGTCTGTCAAGGGATTTACTAATTTCTTCCCATTTTTTGTTTGACTTTTCCTTGATTTCTCTAAGGGAATTTTTTCATTTTCTCTTTTAAGGCCTCTAAAAGTAATCTTATTAAAGTATTTTTTATGGTTGATAGCTTCTGTTTCTTCTGTGTTAGAATGTTCAGGTCTTACTGATGTACTTCTGATGGAGCCTTATTGGTTTTTATGTTGTTGACTGTATTTTTGCATTGGCATCTACCCATCTCTTTTTCCACTTGGTGAAAGTGGTATCTGTGTATGAGGGAGCCTCTCTTAGTCTGATTGATACTCTTGGTTCAGTGGGAGCTCTTGGTCTAATCAATGCTGATGGACTCTTTGTCTCAGGGAGCAGTTCTTAATCCAATTGGCGCTAGTGGGTTCTGTCTCAGGGAGCAGCTGCAGTCTGAGCACATGGTAGATGGTGATATTCTGACCTGTCTGCAGAAAGTCTGCCTGCCAACTGGACTGAAACTGGGAGTGTAATGGGTGGTGGTGTAGGGGCACAGGGTTGTGTCCCTGGGCCCAAAGCCTAGGGGCCTGGGTGTTTGGGCATGAGGGTAAAGACTCACCAATTGGGTGTTGGCAGGCTCTGTCTTAGGGAACAGTTACAGTCTCAGAGGGTGGATGGGATTTGAGGACAACTTATGACTTCTTAGAAGGCTGAGAATGGCTGACTTTTAGTGCTCAGCTATGGATGGAATATGTACATAAATCCTCTCCCTTCAAAAACTGAAGAAACATGTAGAAGAGTGGCAGGGTGGGGTGGGGTGGAAGAACTGGAGAATAAGAAAGAGTGCTTTGAAACACCAACTTATGAATAGGCTATGACTGATATGTAAATCAACTCAGTGCCTTTAGTGGCCACCACAGACCTGCATGACTTTCATCCCGATAGGAAAAGGACTCTGGAAATCACATTCCTACTTGGTGATCTATTGGCAACTGATGGCTGCTGAGGGAGAGAGGCTTACTTTTCCCTGAGGATGTGGTTACTCATGATCTTGTGACTGGGTCCATATGATTTCACTCATGGTCAGCACTAACCAGTCTCAGTGGGTGATTAATAATAATAATAATAATAATAATAATAATAATAATAAACAAAATTTCATGAAGTGGGAAAGATCTAATTTGAAGTATCCCAGAAGGAGTTAGTTGGATGGGGAGTAAATAGTGGATAAGATGATATATATGCATGAATTTTTTAATTAATTAAATAAGATTATTTTTATAAAAACAATTTGTAATTTTCAAGGTTTTCTTTATAAATTCCTCTGTTATTTATCATCACTTTAATTCCATTTCTTCATCACAAAATTGAATATCCCTCATGTTTGCAATGACCTTTCATTCTATTTCTCTTGTGCCTAATTTCTGATTCATATTTCTTTTACTTTGTTTTTGGCATTGTTGTCTGTCATGACAGTCATAAATGCCTTAGAATCTTCATCACTTCAAAATAGTAAGTTGTCACCATTTTTGTCAAAAACCTGAAACAAACAAACAAACAACCACACCAGAAAACCTAAGAGCTATTGTTTCATTTTAGTGCTGTGTCATGCTTACTCCTGGTTCTACTATTCTTTGTGAATTTAAAGTCTTGATTTGCAATGATGTACAAATGTTTCTTGTTCATTATATTGGCTGCTTAAAATATATTTAAAGATAGGTATGACATAAATTAAGATAAAAATAAATGTCCCAAATAAGTTTGATCATTTTGCTTTCTTGTTGTTAGCTGAATTTTTCCTTCCATACTGTTGTTACTTTTCCATATATGATTAGAAACGAATTAAACAACATAACAAAGGATAAAAAACAGAAAACGATAAGAAGTTGAACCATTGCAACTTGTGCTGTCTGTATTTCCTTTAAACATTTGCAATATATTTTAGGTTAGATAAATTATCATTGTCTGAAGCTATCAACTCATAAGAGCTAGACTACTTGGGTTGGAATACCTTGATAATCAAGGCATTGGCTTCCTAAGCCTGGATTGTGGGTATTCATTACTTTGAAGTGATGGAGATTCTAAGGCATGTATGATTGAAATGACAGACAACAGTGTCACACCAAATTTAACATGAAAATCCAGAAATTAGATTTAGAAACAAGAGACAAAGAAAAAACGATCAAGGCAAGCATAAAAGATATTCTACATTTAACATTCTTCTTAAGTGTACAATATGAGATATTTAATGCTATACTTTTCTGCTGTGGATATCATTCTGTAAAAATAAAACACTGATTGGCCAGTGGAGAGGCAGAAAGTAGGCGGGACAAGGAGAGAGGAGAATTCTGGGAAGTGAAAGGCTGAGAGAGGGAGACACTGCCAGCCACCACCAGGACAAGCAGCATGTGAAGATGCCAGTAAGCCACAAGCCACGTGGCAAGGTATAGATTTATTGAAATGGATTAATTTAAGATGTAAGAATTAGATAGCTAGAAGCCTGAGCCATTAGGCCAAACAGTTTAAATAAAAGAAGCATCTGTGTGTTTATTTTATAAGTGGGCTGTCAGACTGCTGGGGCTTGGTGGGACCCGGAGAAAAAACTCCAGCTACACTTTCCTTATTTTCAAACTGGAGTATTATCATTTTGAAATATTGTTAATGGTATTACATAGAACAATGCACATAAAACAGGACCTGATTCACTGAAGGAATACAATAAACACCAGTAATGATTGTTCAGTGAAGTAGTCACTTTCACTACAGCTCTATTAATAACAACTGCACAACTATGAAGTATTCAGTGAGTCATCTTCACTGAATATGGATTTTGTGATAAAAAGTGAATATATTTCTTTTTCCCACAATTACAAGCTTCACTTATTATACAACTCAGCTTCTGACTGATGGTTTGCTGCTAAAGAAGAAGGACTTTAATTTTAAGTCATTTCCTTTATATTTGATTTAGCAGTTATGACAGAAGGGTGTTTAATATTTCTTTCTGCTCTCCTTAGGTTTTTACAACTTCAGTTAAGCAAATAAATCCATGCACATGATTTTAAATATATATACTTAGTCTCTCTCTCTCTCTCTCTCTCTCCTTTATTTATCAGAGTGCAGTAGGTTCCTTTTTTTTGCATGTCCTTCTATCAAAATAAATTCAGTGATGAAAGCTAGACTTTCTCAAGAGCTTCCAATTTCCTAGCTAAATCAAAGTTTGGTTTTTCCTTCTATGTAGAACAATCTTCCCATATGTACTAAAATGTGAACTCATGACGTTAGTGTTGGCCAGGAGGAGACTGAGGCTCCTTGTCACTAATGTACACACTAATTTAAACATGATGCTAAGAGTTTGCAGCTCCAGGTCTATAGAGAGCAGCAAGTTTTGCAAATTGGCTACTTGTGATAGAAACTACTTTTACAGATTAGATAAAACTAAAAACTTTCTACATAGCAAAGGAAAGCACCAACAAAATGAAGAGACATTCTGTAGAATGACAAAATATTTTAAAAATCAAATAAAAAAGGAGATATCAAAATATCTAAGGAAATCAATTCAACAGCAAGAAAATATAATTTTAAAACTATCCAAAGCATATGAAAGGACATTTCTAAACAGAAGACATCATATTGGCTAAATGAAGTAGATTTTTAAAAAGTCCTACATTTATAGACATCAAAACATGCAAATCAAAACTATAGTGAGGCAAAGCTGCACCTATAATAGTATTATCAGACAACAATTGGCAGTATGAGTGAGGACCTGGAGCAAAGGGAGCCTATGCATACCACTGGTGAAAACGTGATTATAGCCATAATAGAAAATAAAATGTGCCCTTAATGCATAAGTAGCACTATCATTAAAGGCTAGTAATCTCACTCCTGAGAACATATTTGAGACTTGTATTGATGTTGGCTGCCTCCCTTATTTCTCTTCATTTTATTTATTGAGTATGAGTTTCTCACTAAGCAAAAGCTTGCCAATTCTGGCTAGTCCAGGCATCTTTTGTCTCAGCCTCCAAAGTGCTACAATGACATGTAGTCACTATGCCTTTCTGCTTTTACCTGAGTTCTGGGAATATGAACTCTAGTCTACATGCTTGCAGGCCAATCATTTTGTCTATCTTTGCAAACCTTTGATTATCTTTTTTAAGATGAGTATGATTCCTCTATGAACCAATTTTTAAAGACTGTGCTGTCCACAGTTACCTTAAAATAAGCTGTAAATATGACTAATGTTGAAAATAATCACTGATATCAAAGTCTCCATATAGATGGTCACCAAATAAATGACTACTGAGTTCTGGCATGATAGGACTTGACCGGGTTTTTGTGAGGAATATTAAAAGTCTTTGAATTTATTTTTATTTCTGTTTCTGTATATAAAATTTTTAAAGCAAAAGGGAAATAAATTTGCCTAAACTTAGTGAAAATAAATGTCATAATTAGAAAGTCTGATAGGCTCATGTGAACATGTCCATACCTTTTCTTAACATATAGATTCATATTGAAAGAATGGCATTTCTAGCTTCTTACTGTATGAAGGAAGAGGTTCAGAGAACTGATTACCTCACCCATTGCAGTAATAACCTAATTTCCTAAAGAGTCAGATGTTGGGTTCTCTACAGTAACCTTCTGTATTGTTGAATGCAGACTGCTCCAGGCCAGCAGCTCTCCACCTGTGCTATTAGGAGCAACAGTATTAACATCCTTAGAAAACTTGTCAAGTAATGATGATTCTTTTGTTTGTCCACATTCCCAAGCCTGAGGTGCCAGAAATGTTGGCCTGTCTCTTCATCACTCTTATCACTCCTTGAAGTGGCAGCACAGATGAGCCCTGAAGTTCATACGTTCACAAGTGTTGGATGCAGGACTATAAACCAAAATTTTCCTCGAATGCACTGTGTGTTATTTTTGTAAATCCCAAATGATAATAATGGGCCTTCATAGTCATGAATCTCAATGTTCTTATTATTATGCCATATAAATTTTTACATTAAGGTTTATCTTATTGCCCATATATTTTGGTTGATTTAAGTATTTTTAACATGTTACTCCTGTTATTAAAATTACACAGGTCTTTAGTGTGAAAGTGTTCATCACCTAGAAAATATTATTTGACAAAAACAAATTCATATTCATAAGCAAATACAAAGAAACATATATGAACAAAGCAAACTACAAAAAGAACAAACACACACAATTCTATAACAGAGTGTGTTGGCCCATGTGTGTCCCCCAACAATTAAAAGTACAGAGATGTAAGAAAATTGCCTTGAGTTCAAGACAATTGAATTATATGGAATTTTATGAAGAAAGAAAAATAATAAATTGATAGAGATATTGGTGATAGATAGATGATAGATAGATAGATAGATAGATAGATAGATAGATAGATAGATAGATAGAGATATTGGTGATAGATGATAGATAGATAGATAGATAGATAGATAGATAGATAGATAGATAGATAGATAGATAGAAGAATAGATAGAAGAATAGATAGAAGAATAGATAGGCAATACTAGTAAAAAAGATGAAATAAAACTATATCTTTAGCAAGCTTATTTCCTGGACTTAAAATGAACCAAGATATGTTTGTTATACTTATAGAAATAGATGTATATAGTTCCCCTAAAGATATAGAAATGCAACATTGTTTCATGATTCTAGAATAATGCTAACAAGCAGCTATTAACACTATTTATTGATGAGAGTCAGGTTTGGACATATTTACTCTTGAGAGAATATGCATATCTGAATATTGAAGTTAACAGAAATACATGCATGTGTGTTTATATATAATTGAATACTTAGAGTCATACACAAACTTTCTAATTCTGACTGAAAATAAGAGCAACCAAATATAAAGGAATGAAAGTGACAAAATATGAGGAAGGTTGTCTATTTACAGTATAGTCATGGAGATCACTTGGGTACAGTGATTTGAACAGAAAGATCCAATGATGTGAGTGAAATCCTTGCTAGAGCCTGGGGTTAAGTCAGGGTTAGCAGTAAGCAGCCTGGCACAAAGAATGTTATCAACCTATGTTCAAATTTTGCTACCACTTTTTTTTATGGACCAACATTTGGAACAGTCAGGTATATTATCAAAGTCTTTATTTTTCTAATACCAAAAGCATTATTCAAGTTTCTATTTTAAAGATTTAGATGTGAACTAAGCCATTCTACATGATCTCACTCACATATGCAGATTCTTAAAAAAACAAAAAGTAGACATGTTAGAACCATAGAGAACTGTAGTTGGCACCAGATTAGAAGTCAGCAGTAAATGAAGAAAATCTAAGCACATCATGAGGCAAGCTCGGTGTCTGGATGGAAGGGACATTGCAACCAACGAGCTGCACTGAACTTCATTCTAGTCAGAATTTTCTTAACTGGGTTAGATTTTGGTAGCAAAAAAACACACATATTTTTCTTTCTCTTCTACTTACAGGGATTTGTTCAGCATCAATTTTTAATATTCTGTGAGTGGCTGTGACACTTTTACAAACACATACCTCATAGATATTTAGAGCTAAGTCTGAAACTGCCACACTTCCTCTTCAGAACGCCTAATGTTGAGACATTTACAGTTCATATTATCAGGAAGGATTTTTATGTCAATTTATAGTCACTGGCATTTTATATAAAATATATTAGTTCTTGATATTTATGCATGGTAGCAATATAACTTCTGTCAGAGGCAAGTACATTAGTGTATGTTTGTGTCCATATATGAAATCTTTCCCTTTATGACCCCAAATTTTTCTTTTGCCTATAAGTATTTATTTGATTAATCTGACACATGACTTGAATTAATATATATGTAGGTCAGTTATGGTGTGGACTAAATATGGCTCATTTTTTTAGTAACATTCTTCAGGTCCCTGGGATGACTGTGATGAGACATTCTTATTCTTCTCTCTCTCTCTCTCTCTCTCTCTCTCTCTCTCTCTCTCTCTCTCTCTCTCTCTCTCTCTCTCTCTCTCTCTCTCTCTTACCCCTCCTCCCTCTCCTCACTTCTTCCTTCCTTCCATCCCCTTTCTGCTAATTCTTCCTTTCTCCTCCTCTTACTTCTTCTTCACCTCTGTTTGTCTGCCTAATTCATTCATCTGAGCCCTTGTTCCAGTCCAGAATATGACAGATCAAAGGGCAGGTAATGCTGTGATATTAAGAAAAGGTGATATGGAGCCACTGTATAGAAATAATGGTTTGTAGACTAGCATATGGAGCTTTGCCTGGCTTGGATACCTACCACAGCATAATGACAATACACCAGTAGCTTGTATATTTCTTTTACTTTCCTTATCTTAATAAATTAAACTAAATTTATGAAAAGTATCAGAGTCATGCCTCATATTGACTAGAAAGAAAGTAAGGTTAAGCGGCTATATTTTGAATATTTATTTTATATATTTATTGGGTTAATTGATCCTGATCCAATAGTAAAACCAATCAAATGTTATTTTACCAACTCTCCAAGCTTCCATAACCAACATACATTATGTAGCAGTATTTGTAATCTCTTGGAACATTCTGGTAATAGAAATGTAATAAAATCTTCATTACCAGCTCTCATAGAGTTACTTGTCCCTAAATACACACTAACATGGAAGTATTTAAAAAACAGCATATACGGGAGCTTAATGCATGAGCTCAGATAAGAATGGATGTGAGCTTGCAGATCTTTTAAATTAGTGACTACACATAGTAGAACCCCATTCTTTTTTGTTTTTGTTTGGTTTTTGTTTGTTTGTCTTTTTCTTGAGACACAATGTTACTTATAGCCTAGATTGTCTTTAACTACCATCTTTCTGTCTCAGTGCTCCTCATCCAAGTGCCTGGCCACCCTTCTTTAGATGCATCTGTGGTGTTCTGTTAGTCTGTGCTGAGAGCTGAGAATCCTGGCCTTGTCCACTTGCCCTGAACTCCAAACTATTCTATACTCTGAAATTTTATTGCATATGTAACTTCAAGGATTCCAGTGATGGCCTTCCTTTTCTTTCTGGTGTCTTCTTAAAATATTACTGACAAAACTATAAAAAGGAAGGTAAATCTAATATTTGCCAGATAAATAGAAAAGAGTGGGGACCACAGGGAGAAGGGTGACTCTGAGAGTTCCAACTTGTGATGTTAACATGTATTGTTTAATTGACCAGATTTGGAAGTGCATAAGAAATTGAGACATGACTCTGTGTATGGAGAGAAGACATTCCTAAAGAAGATTAACGGATGGGAAAAATAGCCACACTGAATGTGAGCAACATGATTCTATGGGCTGGGAATTCCAGGAGAATAAAAGTTGGGGGAGAAAAGAAAGGTAGCTGAGCACCAGAAATTATTTTCTGTTTCCTGTCTCACTGTGATGTGAATTGTTCTGCTTCCTAACTCACTCCATCTCTGCCACAATTTACTTAACCATCTGACACTATGAATCAATAAGTTTTCCCCTTTATATTATCTATGTTGAGTAATTTGGTGACAGTGATGGCAAGATAACTAGCCCAAGAGTCAGTGAAGAAATTATCTATGCTTTAAAATTCATACTCTATTGTTGTCTAGGGTGATCGATATCCAGTGATACTATTACCACACTTTTTACAACAGAATTCCGCACAGATAATAAGAAACTAAGGCTACTGCCCACTTTAATTCTCCAGAGAGATAGCCTATGTAAACATAGTCATCATAAATAAGTTGGTTTCTTTTTGCTGTAAAATGTTCCAAGTCATAGAAGAGTTACAGAATGTTTTTTGCATTTGATTCTGAGTGGTGGTACTTGATCTATCAGCTGATGCCTATAATATAGCTCATGTTGCAAGTCATGGAAGTGAATACCCTTGGAGTTACAAAGGAGGTGCTATCTAAGAGTTGACAGGCACTGAGCAGTAATTCATATTTATCTAGGGTTGCATTATGAATGGCCATACAGAATACTCTCTTTGTAATGTTGTTGTTGATTATTTTTAGTATAAATTGAGGTATTGGGTAGTTGGGTGTTTTTATTTTTCTCTATGATGACTCCTGGACAGAGATTGGCTTATTGGTCTTTTTTTTAAAGTTTGTTTTTTTGTTTATTTTTAGTTTTATTATTAAGAAATTTTCTATTCATTTTACATAACAACCATAGATCCCCCTCTCCTCCCTCCTCCTGACTCCCAACTTTCCCCCACAACCTACCCCCCATTCCCACCTCCTCCAAGGCAAGGCCTCCCATGGGTAGTCAGCAGAGCCTGGTACATTGTCTTTGTGGTCCCAGAACTAAAAGTAAAAGAACTCTCACATAAGGAAACAATAAAACATTTAAAATTAAAAACAGCTTCTAGGTAGATAGGCATATTGTTCCACATCTGGATTCCAAGGACATAGGAGGTACATGCTGGAGGAACATAAGACTACTTGAGGCCAGCCTAGGCTGCAAGGTGAAACATACACACACACACACACACACACACACACACACACACACACACACACACGCATAGATAGATAGATAGATAGATAGATAGATAGATAGATAGATAGATAGATAGATAGATGATAGATAGATAGATAGATAGATAGATAGATAGATAGATAGATAGATAGATAGATAGAAAGAGAGAGAGAAGGAGAGAGAGAGAGAGCATGTTTCAATCCTTTGTATAGTTCATACTTTCCTGTTTAACAATTACCACAGTCTGCCATAATAAAATGTATGGTAAGTATGTGTGCTGCAATTATAGTGTAGTCTGTAGTAGAATATTATTTGAAGGTGTGTTACTTTTGTTTATATTGCATTTGTTTAAATCTGTGAAGCTGTGTTACGATGCCTGTCTAAAACACCTGATGGTCTAATAAAGAACTGAACAGCCAATAGTGAGGCAGGAAAAAGGACAGGCCATGCTGGCAGGCATAGAGAACACATAGAGGGAGAAAAGAGATGGAGGAGAGAGAAGAAAGTAGTAGCAAGAGAAGGAGGAGGAGGACAGGGGCCAGCCACTCAGCTACACAGCAAGCCACAGAGTAAGAGCAAGATTTACAGAAGTAAGAGAATGAGAAAAGCCCAGAGGCAAAGGGTAGATGAGCTAAGTTAAGGAAAGCTGGCAAGAAATAAGCCAAGCTAAGGCTGGGCATTTATAATTAAGAATAAGCTACTGTGTGTGATTTATTTGGGAGCTGGATGTTGCCTCCCCCCAGAAGAAAAGAGTAAAAAACAGCAACAACATTAGTGTGTGATAGCTGTATCTCTTAGAAGAAATAAGAAAGACAGTCTGATCACGTATCTTTTGTTTATTCTTGTTTTTGATTAGTTCCAGTTAAAACCCAGGGTTTCATACATGGTCAATACTCATATTTCCATTGAGCTAAATGGTAACTGTTTCTACGTTTCCAAGGTATGTTTCCTTTAAAGTTCACAGTTGCTATCATTGGAAACAACCTTAAAGCAATTGCCATTTTCCCTTTCGCCTATCTTTGAGCTCAGACTGCCTGGCCACTTAACCAAACTTGGTTGTCAAAAGAATTATGAATTCTGATTTTTTTCAGAAGTGAAGTTTTTCATATGTTTTATGCAGATCTAGTAGCATATAATTCAAATGGCATGATGCTAAATTTGGTCAATTAAACATGAAAAGAGCCAAGGATTTGTTTATTCGTAAAACATGAAGAAAAAATAAACAAGACTGATATTTGAAGTCAGTGATATATGTTAAAACATATTGAACTTCAAAAAAAATTCGATACAATTTACTGGTTCTTCATTCATGGAGCTTTGTGGAATAATAACTACATTTTTAAAATGGAAATCTAGAACACATTATCAAGCAGCAGGTGCCCCGGTCCTCTGACTTCAGGGATGTGCCTTCTGATAGGCTATCTAATCCCAGTTGGGCAACCCTAAACATACATACATATGAACAGTAAAGGGACTCAGCAGGTTGTGTGTTTGTGTAACAATAAAGAACAAGAAGTAAGAAATTTGAGAGGCAGTGGGAGCTCATGGAAGTACATGGATGGTGGAAGAGCAGGGAAATGATGCAAATTCAGTATTCATGTATGGAATTATCAAAAAATGAGTCCTAATCTCAAAAAGAAATCCCCATGTCTATTGTTACTTATCCTTTTACCCACTTTTCTCCAAATTTCTGAATGCTATCACTGTTATTTTGTCTATTCTACACATTCCCTGTGGTTAGAGTCATATGCTTTTGTGAAGAATTGTTTTTTTTTTTCATTTAGTATGATGTTTTCAGACTCATTACATGTTCAACTTGTCACTGTGCTATGACCTGAAGTTGAATAATTGCATAAAATATCATACCTGATATCAAAACGCTCCTTTTGAAAAGATCTGATACCTTTTACCTATTTATAGTCTGGGACTGAGAAAAGAAAGAACAAGTAGAGAAAGAGAATGGATTGTCTATTACAGAAGCAAGATTTTGGACGAAAGGAATGACCTGATCCAAAGCAGCATGATGTAGGATATTGCATAAATATTTTAGCAGACAGTTATATGGTGTGCTGAATGATGAAAATATCTTAAATCCAGGAAGGTGGAATTTTTCTGTGTATTTTTTCCACATACTTTCCCAACTTTCTGTTACCTGAAGAGTATCATGAGTAACAAAAGTAAATAATCATTACATATGAAAAGATTATAACTTTCTCCAAGCAAGTAATAGAGATCTGGAACACAGATTAAAAAAAAATTCTTGAATACAAAATTAGAAAGGCCAGTGAGACATCTCTAGTGGTGAAAATAACATACAAGCCTGTCCACCTGAGTTCAGTGCTCTGAGCCCAAACAGAAAGAGAGAATCTACTCTACAATGTTGTCCTCTCATCTAAACAGGAACTTGGCAATGCTCTCACCATACCCCCCCACACACACATTGGATACATATGAACACATTGATAATAACAGAATTTTAAAAAACAGAATAAATTCAATGAACAGTTACCCAGGTTATATAAGCCATAAATATTTACTTAAAAACCACAACTGAATAAATGACATAGACACAAAATTTTCTTCCTTAAATTTAACATGAGGGTTTTGTGAGATCTAAAAACATATGGAAAAATAATTAAAATGCTGTGTAGCTGGAGTTTTCTCCAGTCATGCCCGAGCCTGCAGCCACTCCGACCCAAATCAACATGTAGACGCATATATTAATTAAAACTGTTTGGCCTAATGGCTCAGGCTTCTTGCTAGCTTAAATTAACCCATAATTCTTATTTATGTTTAGCCACATGGCTTGGTACCTTTTCCCAGTTCTGCCTTCACATCTTGCTTCCTCTGTGTCTGGCTGGTGACTCCTGACACAGCCTTCCTGTTCCCAGAATTCTCCTTTCTTTGTCCCTCATATACTTTCTGCCTAGCTACTGGCCAATCAGCACTTTATTTATTAACCAATCAGAGCAACACATTCATAGCATACAGAGCAATATCCACAGCAATGCTGCCTTAAACTGTTAATGGTTAATACCTGTTAAAAGTTTTGGAATAATTTAATTACTGTGCTTGATATTCTCCAAGATTTTAACATTAAATATTTCCAGGTACACCCTGAATTAAATTAGTCACTGATCAGTAAGTAAGGTACTTATAGAGAACACATGACTATTCCATACAATATGAAGCTCTCATCACACATAACCCAGTAACTCTGGGCAACTCACTAAAGGTAACTCTATGATTACTATATTCAGTATATACTTTGACGCAAAACATATTTATTAAATGACCACATGTAGACTGTATATGTGAAAGTGCAGTGGATAAAATTTGAGTGATTGGTGGTTTAGCATATCTGTATGCAGAGAATCCAAACACAACTTTGAAATGCTCAGCAGTACAAAATGACTGTAACAAACTGAGTTGCTTTTTTTTTTTTTACTCAACGTATATATTTTTCATGCTGGTTCCTGAAGTGAATGATGACATGGTATCTTATGAACTGAAACATTTTCTGAGGTTCTAACACTAATATTCTAAAAACAAATCAGTCTTTTAAAATGTATTTGAACTCTAGTATCCTGTAGATATTTTGACTTATTATACTTTTAAAATGATCATTAGATATGTACAATGATGGACATATGGTAATAATGATTAAACTAATGGGAGCACGTATTTCTAATAGACTATTTAAAATAGTGCCCATTTGAAAATGTTTTATATATTTATTTGAATTTAGAGAGCCAGCCATGTGGAAGGCAGAGGAAAACCCCTTACCCTCATCATATGATATTGTTTCATTCAACATAAAATATAACCATTTGGCAAAATATCCATGCAATATTTTATGTCATATAGTTAGAAAGAATGTTATTCCTTTTGTTTCAATATTGCCTCCTAATGTTTACCCAAACTTTCTTTTTACAATCCCAAGTCTATAAATAGATGGACTCATAACAATTATTTTTACAAAGCTTATTGATATCAGGTCTGTATTTTATATATTTATTTAACTGTAGTTTGTAGTACAGTTCAGATTACCAACTTAATAGATATTTGTTGAATTCAGTTTTTATTCTTTACTTGGGATTAAGTGTTGTGGTGTGAATTAAGATAAATTTATTATAGGTGGAAATTTCATAACAGGTAAATCACTAGAAAAATGTATTTTGGTTTATTCCTACAAAATTCACATATTAGTTTGAAGAAGAGCAGAGGTATGAGTAAACACCATGAACAGTCCATATTAGAGGATGTTTTTCCACCTCTTTCAATACCCCCCAGCATACCTTGAATACTCGGACTAATCTGTCTTGCCATGACTTGGCCCTGAGACATAAAATTGCTTAGTTAGTGCTAGTGGAAGAACAGGAATTGGCTATTTTTTAATTGGAAGAAATGTAAGTTTGGACTACTGAATAGTTAGATTTTTAAGTGAAGAAAGTGTTTTCCGAATCATGCCGTTTTGATAACTGTAGCTTGTAATCAGGACAAGGGACACCTCCAACAATGTCTTCTTTCTCAGAACTTCTAGACATTTAGTGCTTTGATGTTCCATATACATTTGAGGACAAGTACACAGTTTAATTTATTAAATTTAAATGTACATTAGAGATGTTAGTGCAGGATGGCACTACTATCTTATCATAATGCTGTGGTTGTTAAACATCATAATGAAGTCAAAACTACAATACAGGGATTAGGGGGTGGAATTCCATTGGTAGAGTGCTTGTTTGGTATGTGCTACATCAGTCTCTTCTGTACAGAAGTTTATATGCAGCCTAGGTTAGAAATTCCATTTTGGCCGGGCGGTGGTGGCGCACGCCTTTAATCCCAGCACTCGGGAGGCAGAGGCAGGCGGATCTCTGTGAGTTCGAGGCCAGCCTGGACTACCAAGTGAGTCCCAGGAAAGGCGCAAAGCTACACAGAGAAACCCTGTCTTGAAAAAAAAAAAAAAAAAAAAAAAAGAAATTCCATTTTAATCAAAACCCCAAACCAAAGAACAAAATGACAAGGCTACTGATCTGTGGTCAGTTTCACACATAATTCTAGCTACAGTTTTGTTTATTAATTTTGTTTGTTTATTTCATAGAAATTGACATGTGAATGATGAAATTTAGCACTCATAATTCTGGCTACTGCCTGCAATTTTTAAAAAGCATCCTTAACTCTCTTTAAATATACAGTTACAATAGTAAAAATGTAGACTGAGTGTTGGCTCCTTTTTGATGTAACCAACCGTCTTATTAAATAAGAAACACAGAAACAATGTAAAAGAGAAAGCCGAGAGGTCAGAGCTCAGAGCTAAAATCACCCTTCGCCTGCGGTGTCCCAGCTTCCCGAAAGAGAGCTACTTCCTGTCTGTACATCTTTTTTATAGTATTATTGTTCTGCCTTCTCATTGGTTGTAAACCCAAACACGTGACTGCCTCATCACTGTCTGAATGTACAGCCTCCTAGGTGTTAAAGGCATATGTCTCCAATGCTGGCTGTATCCCTGAACACACAGAGATCTATGGGATTAAAGGCGTGTGCCACCACCGCCACACTCTGTCTATGGCTCTAATAGCTCTGACCCCCGGGCAACTTTATTTATTAACATACAATCAAAATCACATTTCAGTACAATTAGAATACCACCACAGCACCTTTTACTTAATGCTATTAAAATGAAACTGTGTACCTCCTAGCTTTGATCTCCTCTAGATATAAATCAATTACATCTCTAAGAAAATATGGACAACTTTGCCCATTTTGTGATTGTTTGTTATTGTTGTTTAGTTTGGTTTGGTTTGGTATTTTTTGGGGGGATGTGGATACACTTATTCTTAAAATATTACAAGCATATGAAAAGAAACATAAATAAATACAACATATGCTTTATACTTAGACCTAACCAATGAGTCTTTGTAGTGCATTTTTACTTAAGATTCAGTTTGCTAAATAAAATAAAATGTAGACAAAAATTCTCCCTGAAAAACATACTTTTATTGTCTTCCACAGATGTCACTATCATCCTGGAAAAAAAATATGTACTTTAATACCTTTATTTCAGATGTATATAACAAATCATGCATGCAATAATCACTGGCACTTAAGATTGGGCCTTATGAAAAATGCTTTTAATGCACAATTTCATGTAAATGCTATATTTATTCCTTGAAAGAGTTATATGGTCCTTAGTCCTAAAAATAAGGAAATTTATATTGTCATGTCTCTTCGGTGTTGAAATCACCAATTGTGCATGTTCTTTTTCAACATTATTTTTTTCTCAAAGCTATGTATTTTATATCTGACCACACGGGAAAACACAGATCACACATTATTTTCAAAGATCAGTCTTATATTTCTTCACAGTGACGAATAGAACAAATTAAAAACTCTGGTATTAAAAAGAATTGTTTGTCCATCTCTATGTTGTATTGCTAAAAGTTAAATCAGTATGCAAAGTAGAAATTATTGGCATTAATATTTAGCAGAGCAACCTTTACATATGGTTGATAAATGGCAACAGAGTATTTTAAAACATACAATGGATAAACAGGTTAGTACCTGTTCTGAATTGGAAGTAACACTTTGGTCGTCTTTTTTTTTTTTTTTTTTTTTTTTTTAATTAAAGAGAAGTCAAGATGAGTGTGAGCATTTGTGTCTTCCTTGTTGCTGTAAAACATTTACGATCAGGAAGATTTGTATATCTTACCAGTATGAGCCAATACTGCAAGCTGTTGTGTCAATGAAATCTACACTAATTTACCTTGTGTTGTTGTTTGTTTTTTGCTCTTTTGGGAGAGGACTGCCACCCAGCTGCTGGATAAATCACACAGAGACTTATTCTTACTTATGAATGCCTGGTCTTAGTTTGGCTTGTTTCTTGCCAGCTTTCCTTTTCTTTTGTCTTTTTTTAAATTTTATTTTATAATTAATTTAATTTTACATATCAGCCACAGATTCTCCTGTTCTCCCTCCCCTCAACTCCCCAGGCTTGCCCCCCAATCAACCTCCAATTCCCACCTCCTCCAAGGCAAGTCTCCCCTTGGGAGTCATCCCAGCCTGGTAGATTCAGTTGAGGCAGGTCCAGTCCCCTCCTCCCTGCACCAAGGCTAAGCAAAGTGTCTCAGCATAGGACCTAGGTTCCAATGCACCAAGGACAGGTCCAGGTTCCACTGCCTGGAGGCCTCCTAAACAGTTCAAGCTCATCAACTGTCTCACTTATCCAGAGTGCCTGGTTCAGTTCCATGGGGGCTTCTCAGCTATTGGTTCACAGTTCATGTGTTACTGTTAGTTTGGCTATTTGTCTCTGTGCTTTTTCCAAGGGGCTTTGATATCCCTTGCTCATATAATCCCTCCTCTCTCTCAACAGTTGGACTTCTGAAGCTCTACCCGGGACCAGGCCTTGGATCTCTCCATATACTTCCACCAGTCACTGCATGAGAGTTCTATCATGACAGTTAGGGTGTTTGGCTATCTGATCACCAGAGTAGGTCAGTTCAGGCACTCTCTCGACCATTGCCAGTAGTCTATAGTGGAGTTATCTTTGTGGGTTTCTGGGGACCTCTCTAGCATTCTGATTCTTCATATTCCCATGGGGGTCTTTATTTGTCATGGTGTCTCTTTTCTTGTTCTCCCACTCTGTTCTTGATCCAGCTGCGATCTTCCACCCCTAAGTTCTCTTTTGCCCAGCCCTTGCCTTCCATTACCCATTACCCGCCCCCACATCCAGTTTGCTCACGTAGATCTCATCCATTTCTCTGTCATTGGGTGATCTCTGTGTCTTTCTTAGGGTCCTCTTTACTAGGTAGCCTCCCTGGAGTTGTGAGTTGCAGTCTGGTTATCCTTTGCTTTACATCTAGTATCCACTTATGAGTGAGTACATACCATGTTTGTCTTTCTGAGTCTGGGTTACTGAACTCAGGATGATATTTTCTAGTTCCATCCATTTGCCCGCAAACCTTATGATGTCATTGCTTTTCTCTGTTGAGTAGTACTCCATTGTGTATATGGACTTCATTTTATTTATCCATTTTTCAGTTGAAGGGCATCTAGGTTGAAAATGGCATTCTCACCAAAAGCAATCTACAGATTCAATACAATCCACATCAAAATCCCAACACAATTCTTCACAAAACTGGAAAGAACAATACTCAACTTTATATGGAAAAATAAAAAACCTACGATAGCCAAAAGAATCATATAAATAAAACAACCTCTGGAGAAATCACAATCCCTGACTTCAAGCTCTACTATAGAGCTACAGTAATAAAAGCAGCTTGGTACTAGAATAAAAACCGACATGTGGACGGAAGACCCAGACATTAATCTGCACACCTATGAACATATGATTTTTGATGAAGAAGCCAAAACCATACAATGGAAAAAAAGAAATCATGTTCAACAAATGGTGCTGGCATAACTGGATGTCAACATGTAGAAGACTGCAAATAGATCCATATCTGTCACTGTGCACAAAACTTAAGTCTAAGTGGATCAAAGACCTCAACCTAAATCCAGTTACTCTGAACTGATAGAAGAGAAAGTAGGAAGTAGTCTTGAACCCATTGGCACCAGAGATCACTTCCTAACTATAACACAGCACAGACACTGAGAGAAACAATTAATAAATAGGACCTCTTGAAACTGAGACGCTTTTGTAGGGCAAAGGACACAGTCAATAAGACAAAACGACAGCCTATAGAATGGGAAAAGTATCTTCACCAACCCCACATCTGACAGAAGGCTGATATCCAGAATATATAAAGAACTCAAGAAATCAGACATCAAAATACAAACAGTCTGATTAAAAAATGGGCTATAGAGCTAAACATAAATTCTCAACAGAAGAAGCTCAAATGGCTGAAAGACATTTAAGGAATTGCACAACATCCTTAATCATCAGGTAAATTCAAATCAAAATGTCTCTGAGATACCATCTTACACCCATCAGAATGGCTAAGACCAAAAACACCAAAGACAGCTTGTGTTGGAGAGGATGTGGAGCAAGGGGAACTCTCCTCCACTGTTGGTGGGAATGCAAACTTTGGAAATCAATATGGCACTTTTTTTGAAAATTGGGAATCAACCTCCCTCAAGACCCAGCTATACCACTCTTGGGCATATACTCAAGGAATGCTCGATCATACCACAAGGACACTTGTTCAACTATGTTCATAGCAGCATTATTTGTAATAGGCAGAGTCTTGCCTGCTTTTCTTAACTTAAATTATCCCATCTAACTTTTGCCTCTGGGCTTTTCTGTACTCTTACCTTGGTACTCTTACTCTTACTCCATAGCTTGCTGTGTACATGGATGGCTGACTCCTGGTGTCCTCCTCCTTTTCTGGCTACTACTTCTTCCTTTCTCCCAGACTTCTGTTAATTCTTTCTGCCTACAGCCCCATCTATCCTTTGTCCTGCCATACTATTGGCCGTTCAGCTCTTTATTACATCACCTGGTATTCCTTAGAGGTATAGTAACTTCACAGAGTTACACAAATGCAACATAAATGAAAGTAACACACCTTAAAATAATATTCTACAACAATTTTGGTCTTCATTAATAACAGTGATATACTTGGTGTCGTGAAGTGGGAAAATCAGCCATGAACTGGGTCAGCTAATGAGCGTATGATGTTAGAATGATATCTGTGAGACATTGGTCTTTAATGTCCAATTTGATCTTGGGGCAATGAATAGTGGTCTGTCCACTTGGTGTCACTGTGCCTTTCTCCAGATCTGTTGTGCCACTTATATTATGAACACTAATGCATTATCATTTTTTCCTACAGATTGGATGTGAAGTTTTATTCATTTTCCCCCAGTGCTATTCTATCAATCACACACATCTAGAGCAGAAAAGCAGCACATGCGCGCGCGCGCACACACACACACACACACACACACACACACACACACACACTATACTTTTCTTAGTTCAGCTTTTGCTGCTTTTGCAGATGTGACAGTGTAGAATGTTGCTCATTTTGTACATAATTTTCTCTTAGTTAGTCATAGTGATACTTGATTCTTTTCTAACCTCTTATTCTTTATTGTCTATAGCACTGATCATATACAATCTTTACCACTTTCCCATCAAGCTGTAAACTTATCCTCATTGATTTTGAAGAAGTCATTAAATATTCTGTACTTCTTTTATCCAGTGAGCCAACACAAATTTAGAGTAGCAGATACAAGATATATTAAAATATATGAAGATGACATTTTATTACTTTTACTATATTTTATACAATAGAATTAAGTTGTGAGATTTTCCCTTACAAACACACACACACACACACACACACACACACACACACACACACACACACACGCACACACTCACAGATTGTATAATGTATATATAATAATAAAGGGATCATTCAGCTTTTAAACCCCTTCCAACCATACCTCATTCAGCATCTGTCTTTATCAAAGTGATTATCACTTATCTGCCTTCCTTCCATCAAACTAAAAGAACAAGAGGAGAAAAGGTTCAGCAGTCAACCCAGGAAGTCTGCTGAGATGACAATTTTTCTTCTCCAACCCTGAAACTCTTCCTTGGATCAATCAAGTGAATGGAATGATGTGAGGTAACATGAACTTTCTTACAATTTTGCAATTCTTATTGCCAAGGAAATACTGCAGATAAAGTACTCACACACTTAATATTACTTGAATTATTGTCTAAACACCTTTAATCCAACCTTTCCTCATGCTTTCTAGAGTCCCTTTCTCCAAATGGATTACCTGACACTGTCTAATTACATGTCATGGATTGGTTCTTTGCATTGTTCTTTTCTCAAAAAAATAAAAAAAAAGAATAGGGGATATTCTTTTCCATTACAGTCTAGATGATACTGAACCTCAATAGTGATCACTTATGATACTTGTTCCTAGTTTTCATTTTGATATATTTTTATCTTTGATTTGAATAAAATCATTAAATCAATCTCGATCCAAACAGGCTTACCACATTGTATTTTCTTACTCTTACTTTTAGGAAGCTGGGAATGTTTGGGATAGCACAATTCTCTTTAAGTTGCTTTTATTTGAACAATAGAATTCTCTAAGTTTGATTAACCAAGCTTTGATCATCAGCTTGACAATTTGAGAGCTAGCAAAAATTGGGAAGCAGGAACTATGGGAAATCCTCGGGTCTTTTGTCTTTCTAGGTTTATTAATCTCAGATTCTTGGGTAATGGCTGTCTTCATTAGCTATTTCAAATTTCAGTACAAAATATAGAATTCTAAAACATAACCATTAAAGGCATTTATTTTAACCATTTAAGAAATGTAAATTATATTCAGAACTCCCACTCACCAACCAAAGTTCAAGGAATTTCATGGAATAGAAGGTAAAAGGAATACAAGAAACAAAGAATGAAAAGGACTATGAGATTCTGTCTTCTGGACATGGTTGCTGAACTCATGAACTTACAAGCAGCTATGGTGATCTGAAATACCTGCACAAAATCTATCCAGCCAAAACCCTGTTATAGGTGGAAGAAAAGAGAAATGATTTCCTAGCCCCATCTCATTACTATTGGCAGTGGATAGTTGCTGTGTGTGGGCTGGGAGCTTATTCCTTTTTGAGGAAGTGGCAATTTGTATGGTTCCTGAGGTCTAGTGGATTATCCTACTTCCAAGGAGATATCTGGGCACTAACTGAAATTATTATTTTAAGAAAGAGGGACAGAAAACAAGCACAGATTTGGGAGGGTGTTTGTTGGAATGATATGGGAGAAGTTGGAAAGGGTTATGGTGAGGGTCAAACATGATCATATTTCATTTTAATCATATATTATACTTCTCAAAACTTAAGATTTTTTAAAGCATATTTTCACTAATTAAAAGTATGTTGAGAACTTAGACTAGTCAAGGATCCACATATGAGGCAAAGCATGTGATATTTGTCTTTTTTCCTCTTATTTCACTTAGTATAATGCTATATAGTTCTATCATTTTTCTGCAAATGAAGTAATTTCCTTCTTTATGACTGAATAAAATGTCCAATACGTATATTGAATACATTAAAACATATAATATATTGTTTATTTATTTATATCTCAGTTGATCCTGTAACCTGTGTGTTGTGAATAGTGGCGCAAACCCATGCATGCGTAGGTATATCAGTAGCATGCTGGTTCACACTCCATTGAGGATATCTTGTTTCCCTTCATTAACACACTGTGGAAGAGCTAACCTATTCAACCAACTCAGCAATGAAACATTTAAGACTGGAATGAATCAATGGGGATAGAAATTAGTTCTTCCTCAAATATGCAAAAACATTTATTTAGCAAGTTGTCATTCAATGGTCATCCAGCACTGATAAGGAGTAGGGCTGACCCATAACATCACAGAAGAGTAGAATTTTCCTCTTTTAATCACTGCTAGGGAAAAAAATGAACGAAAGGTTTTCAAGACACATAAATTCTTTGTCTAAGGCCAGGCAGCGGTGGTACACGCCTTTAATCCCAGTACTCAAGAGGCAGATCCAGGCAGATCTCTGTGAGTTCGAGGTCAGTCTTGTCTACAGGACAAGCACGAGCACCAGGACAGGCACCAAATCTACACAGTGAATCCAAAAAAAAATCATTCTTTTTCTATGTTTGTGTTTTTCTATCATATTAAAGTATATATCATGCATTCTGAATCTCTTATATTTCAAATTTAAAATAAAATCTCATTTCATTTTAAAATTCTTCAACTTTTTAGTGTCTCATATTAATAAACAAAATATTGATTTTCTGTTCTTCCAGGGGACAGAAATCACTGAATAATTTACATTTCTGTAATAAGTTGATTTTTCCAAAATATATCTAAATCAGAAAAAAAAAATCACTTTGTCTTCAGAACAAACTCTGAATGGGAATCATGTTATGATAGTACATTCTCCAAACTGATTTACAGCAGGACTAAACAGCTGCTGCCATTTTCAGGAGGATCCACAGGGACTCTGATAATATTCTTCATTCTTTTGAAAACTTTCTGACCCCAATCAAGCATGATCTATTGACCGCAAATATTTAAATTGAGCCTTTCGTTGCTGCACATCTTAATGCAAGAGACAATATATCAAAATAACTGGTTTCAGGTATCTGATCTGCAAGGTCCATATGAAATAAAGAAGTAATTCCATTTCTCATTCTGACAATGCTAAATTATTAAATAAACCCAAGACATCCCAAAGCCTAGGAAAGCGTATTTGTAATAGTTTTTTCTTTTTAATTTTTTTTAAGGCCACACTAAGTGGTGAAACTAAATGTATAAATAAATAAACAAAAATATCTTTTTCACGTTCAGGACATTTATAGCAATCTAGATTAGTTTATCTCTATTCCTTTTCTATTCTAGTTTGTATTAATGACACACCACTAGCCATTAGGCTGCCCAGTACGGGGACAATGCCATGTGTTCTCTCCTGAATTTTCAGATATTGACTGGCTACATCAAGCTATGTCCAGAATTGCTGTCTTTTCTCCTCTTGCATGTTGTTCCAAGGTGTTGTGTGAAGCAGCTATTTCACTTCTGTGGTCATTTTTAGTATTTTATATTATTTTTTACTCTGACTTCCAGGATTTTCTTACTTTTCCTTAAGCTAAGAAGCTAAGAGATAAGCGCAAGCATTTTTCATCTTTTCTCTAACTTTGTCCTCTTTGTAAATCATGGAAATATATATAATTTTAATCTTCACAAACTTTATTAATTTTTCAAACTGCTATAAAAAATAGTGAAATAAATAAATAAATCTGGACCATTTGTTTCATACCAAGTATTAGCCACTAGGTTTCTTTTTATGTAGATTTGTATTTATTCACAACATTCATGCATAGTGGAGATAATTATAATTCTTCAAACGTTGTTCCAATTATAGTCATATGTGTAAGAAAGTTTTAAATTATGTTAACTGCCATAAATAACATAGACAAATTCTCAGTTGTGAGCCAATTTCAAACATAATTCTTGCTTCACATACTTTCACACATACAGAAGTATAGCTTCAGATTCTACTGAAAGCATCACCATTTAGGTTCTAAGTATGAATTTTATTCCCCCAGGAATTGGCTACTACTCAAAATAACAGCTGTGGGGTTTTTAGTACATATAAACGTTTATATATACATATATATACATATATATGTACATATATATATACACACACAAATCTGCATTGAATTTAAAAATTAGTTTATTTATTTGATATTTTAAAATTCTACATGTAAAGAAAAATTTTCTTTTATTAGGCAAGTATGAGGTAATTTATGAAAAGCTATTATGACTGTTAACTTGGGAGAAATAATTCAACAAAGTAAAATGATGGTTCTTCTATAATTTCTAAAACTTGAATGGCTTATGTCTGTCATTCAGAAACCTTGTGAATATTGGTAATGGTACTGGTCACTGCTATGAGTTTTTTGTTAAAATGAGGTTAATTTGATATGTAGTTTTACTAGATGCAAGGTCCAAGCAGTATGACATCAATGTCCTGTGGAAGTAAATCATGTCTGTGGTGCAACATGGCTAAGAAATATAGATAAAAAAACAGCCACTTACACAAAGGACCAAATACTCGGGATGAACTTACTTCATAACAGTCATTCTCAAGAAAACTTATTTTTGGCATAAGACCCAACACACACTATTCTTCAAGCTTTAATTTATTACAATATTGATGCTCCAGGTCAAAATTACTTTCCAAAAGTTATTTCTCTTTAAGGCTCCATCAACACAAATCCACTGTGATCAACTTGTCTGTATATGAAATTTTCAGAGATAAACTATATCCAAACCACAGCAAATATTAAAAATCTATCCTGCATATACTTGAGGCTCCTTTACTTTCCTGAGTAGTTCTATATAATTACAAATCTCTTTAGATACACTTTTGCAAATAGAAAAATTATGAACTACTTATACAATGGCTAATATGGGTAATTTGTATTCAAATATCTAGGAAAAACTGCTTAATCTGAAATTCAGCCAAAAATCTTCTTTCATAATTCAGGTTAATAATGGAAATAACTTGAGGAACTATATAGTGTTCTGAATTAGATAACTTGTAAGCTAAATCAATTATCTTTTTTTTATCATTTTACTGAAACTGACTAGAAAATAACTCTAGGTTTCTGTAGCTTAATAAATTCAATGAAAATTATAACATAGTTATAGTGCTTGCATTTCATGGATCATACAATAAAAATTAAAAAGAAATTTTGCTGTATGAGTGAACATCTGCAATCTGAAAACAAATGATCTAGTTTAAAGTGGCTACTACGGAATTATAGACTCAGAAATACAATATTTTGACATTCACACTACAACACATTTTTTATTTTGACACATATTTTCACTCAGAGAATAATCTTCAAACAAATGAAACAGATGTATATTAATGTCAGAATGGAAAGGAGCAGTTGGGAAATATTATCAGGCACTTGTTAAATCAATTCTCCCAAAGGCAAAGTGTTCTATTCTCGCATTGCCATTTATAACACAGCTTTCCTATATATGGCACAGTGGAAATTGTACATGTGTCATATTCTTGTATGCATTCCTGAAGTTAATTCATTGGCATAATTTATATTACTTAAGCAAAATATCTTTGTAATATGAGGGAAGTATTGGAATGAATTAAATTTACAGCTAAGTACAATGGAAAGCAAGCAACCTTCTAAGTACATGATTGAAATGATTGTTTTAACTAAATCATATGATAAAGTATATAATATATAAACACATATCATCAATAGTAAATCATCTACTTAATATTGTATACAACTTATAGGCAGCTATAATAGAAGTGCAACAAAAATTATTAAGTAAATTAGGAAACTTTTAAAATTTTTATTTATGTTTTATTTTCCCAGATTGTGCTTTAGGATATGTGAACTTTTACTGTGATACAGAATTAAAAGATTTATTAATGGTTTGCTAAAATAAACATCTGTTACTCATATATTTTTCCTGCTGTGTTTGTACAAAGGTGTCTTGAAAGTTCAGGTATTGATTTAATAATCCACAGGGTGGTATGATTGGTACATGGTGCATTATAAGAGGCTGTTATTCAATTAAGACATTACCGAAGAAGTTTTGGGACCCCAGTTTCTCTCCTCTCCCCTTCCTTCCCCTCCCCTCCCCTCCTCTTCTTTCCCCTCCCCTCTTGTTCACTTTCCTCCCTCCCTCTCATCTTCTCCTCCCTTCATTTTCCCCTCTCCACTCCACTACCCCTCTGCTTTGCTTCCTGGATAATGATGTGAGCAACTTGCTCCATCATGCACATCTCAAATCCCTGCCACAGTTCCCACTCAGCATGATGATAAGGCCCCAAACAATCTTTCCATGTGATATTGCACTAAAATTTTCAAAGCCATGAGGCCAAATAAAACTTTCCTATTTATAGATGATTTCAAAGATGTTATTATAGCAATATGTAGATTATGGATATAAATTGTTTGGATTATAATCTCTCATTTCACTGGTCTCATTATACAATACCTCACCATAAAATTTTCAAGAAATTTCGTCCTTAACATCTAGAAAGTTGGACATCTGAACTTTGAAAAACAAATTTTTGTTATTCATGAATTATCCAACTTAAGTATCTATGATGCACAGACACATGTTTAACTTGAAGCAGTGTGCATCTGTGTTTCTTCAACATCATGGAAATTTTAAATTCTTATTAAATTCCCAGTATATTATTGACCATTCCCAATATGTACTTTATGGGTGTATTCATTATTTTTCATGGTTGTGATAAAACAGCATTATCAAAAGTGATTTATGAAAGAATTTATTTTGACTAATGTCTGCAAAGCGAGAATACATATCAGTGGCTATATCTGAAATTGGGCTAATCTCATTTCAGTGTGTACAAGAAGCAGAGAAATTGAACTAGAAGTGGAGAAAAGCTGTGAAAACTAGACAACCTCCTCCCTAGGGACATACATCCACATCCTAAAGGTTTTAGAAACTCCCTAAATAGCACCACCAACTGGGACCAAGTGTTCAAACACCTGAGCTTTTGGGGAACACTTCTCAGTTACCACAATGCACTTTCTAGCCCTCTTATAGCTATATCAAAATGCCAGATTCATTAATCTCTATTTCAAAAGTCTCCAGAGCCATTAACAGATTTAATACTGTTCAAAGGTCCTAAGATACTTTTGAGAATCAGGGAAATCTTTTGGTGACTCCATTTAAAATAAAAAAGCAAACCCCATGCAGCCAATATATAATAATACAGAATATATATTCAAATGGTCTGGTTTTGGTTCCCAATCTAGGGTGAGTAGACTCTTGTTCATGTATCGAAAGGTACAATATCATACAACAAACACATTTCCTTGCACATACAGGAAGCAGAGTATGGTGATATTTTATTTGTGCTGAAATGTGATTTTATTTGCATGTTAATAAATAAAGTTGCCTGGAGATCAGAGGTAAAAGTGAGCCATTAAGCAGAAGTATGGTGGTGGTAACATACACTCTTAATCTGATCACATGGCAGGCAGAGTCTCTGTGTGATCAAGGACACAGCCAAGCATGGTGACCTGAGTCTTTAATCCCAGTACCAACCACAGAGACCATGAGGTCTGTATAGACAGGCAGTGACAAGGAAGTCATGTAGCTGGCCTTAGATCCAATGAGAAGGCAAAACAGGAAAGAAAGAAAAAAAAAAACAGAAGACACACAGAAGGTCTCTCTTAGGAGAAGGATGGCAGCGAGTGGTAAGCTAAAGGTAGTCTTGGGTCTTCGCTAGTGCTCTGATCTCTTGGGCTTTTAACTCTGTATTTAGCTCTGGGTTTCTTATTTAATAAGACCATTTAGAATTTTGTCTACAGCAGAGTGAGTAAACTGGAAGAGGAATGAAGCTAAAAACTCCCCCACCCCATGCCCCAGCAGTGACATACTGCCTGCAGCCAGGTTCCATCCCCTAAAGTTCCCATAACCTCTTCAAACAGTGCCACAATGTGGGGACCAAGGGTTCAAATACCTGGGCCCTTGGCAAATTATTTACTTAAAACACTACCTCTATGTAGCTGGAGGGCTTCTCTCCAGGTTCCCCAAGCCCCGCAGTCCCACAATCCACGTATAAAATAATCACTCAGACGCTTATATCACTTATAAACTGTATGGCCGTGGCAGGCTTCTTGCTAACTGTTCTTATATCTTAAATTAATCCATTTCCATAAATCTATACCTTGCCACGTGGCTGGTGGCTTACCGGCGTCTTCACATGCTGCTGATCATGGCGGTGGCTGGCGGTGTCTCTCTGCCTCAGCCTTCTGCTTCCCAGAATTCTCCTCTCTCCTTGTCCCACCTACTTCCTGTCTGGCCACTGGCCAACCAGTGTTTTATTTATTGACCAATCAGAGCAATTTGACATATAGACCGTCCCACAGCACTTGCCCTTTCTTTTTTTTAAAAGGAAGGTTTTAACTTTTACACATCTCCAAAGTCAGCTTGGTATATTTGGGAATTTGGGCGTAGCTTCTCTTACTACTTCCTGCTGGAGGGGGGCGCTGTATCTTATGGGGACACAAAGAAAATTTTAGGATCATGGAGTAGTCCGTGACTTGAAACGATTCTGGATGTTGGATCATCTGGGCCATGGTGTCATCGGAGACCTTTTTCAGGTGGTCTTGGCTGGTCAAACCTGATGTATCTTAATCTGGAACAAATCCATAGCCTCTGGCTTTCTGTGGAAACAAAAGCAGAGCCTCCTTTCCAAAGCAACATATCCTTACATCCAAATTTTGAAGTTAAGGTACCTTTAAAATACACATTTTAGCATAACTCAACAGCCTTTGTAATCAAATGTTTCTCTTCAGTTACGAATATCAAAGAGAACATAATCCAGATTCTCTGTGTGGTAGCCATCTTTATGTGGCTTATGTTTTATATTACCTTGAGCCTATTGCTTTAAACTGCAGCCTTCTAAGCCTGAAACGGCGCTGTGGCTGCTGGCTCCGCCCACTTCAACTTCCCAACATGGCGGTGGTACGTTTTCCGCCAGCTCTGGGAGCCATCGTGGGTCTATGCTTTTATCCAAGCAGCGTGTAGCCCAGAAACCTCTTTTTTTGTTTTGTACTAGCAAAGGCTAAATCCACCACACACCTTAATGTGCCACTTGCAGAGGCCTCATTCCCGCCATACTGCAGACCGAGCTCGCAAGCTAGGAACCCGCCAGTAGCTCAAACCGGCAGGCTGCCGCTCCTTTGAGAGAGACAATTAGGAAGCTGTTTTTAGCTCCGTTTTAGAATCTTTTCTCAGGTTTTAGGTGGAAACTCTTGCCCTCTCGTTGGGCGCCAGATGTAAATGTAACCAACCGTCTTATTAAATAAGAAACACAGAAACAATGTAAAAGAGAAAGCCAAGAAGTCAGAGCTCAGAGCTAAAATCTCACCCTTCCTCCTGCTGTCCCAGCTTCGGGAAAAGAGACCTACTTCCTGTCGGTTCGTATTTTTAAAGTATGTTGTTCTGCCTTCTCATTGGTTGTAAACCCAAACACATGACTGCCTCGTCACTGTCTGAATGTACAGCCCCCTAGGTCTTAAAGGCATATGTCTCCAATGCTGGCTGTATCCCTGAACACACAGAGATCTTATGGGATTAAAGGCGTGTGCCGCCACCGCCACACTCTTGCTATGGCTCTAATAGCTCTGACCCTGAACACACAGATATCTATGGGATTAAAGGCGTGTGCCACCACCGCCACACTCTTGCTATGGCTCTAATAGCTCTGACTCCCAGACAACTTTATTTATTAACATACAATCAAAATAATAATTCAGTACAATTAGATTATCACCACACCTCTACAATGGGTTTATAAGAATGATCACGGTGCAATGAGATGATATGAGGTAGACAGACAGAGGGGTGATGGTTTAATGCTACACATGTGATGGATTGCACACAGAATGACTAATGTCAAGAAACCAAATGACAATAAATGCTTTTGAGGCTGTGGGGAATGGGGAATCTTTATTCAATGCTGGTAGGAATATAAACTGGTTCACCAACTATTGAAATTAATGTACAAACTTCTCAACAAACCTCTATTGAATGTATGTCTACATGCATGTTTATTGGTGCTTAGAGATGGACTCCACCTATACACATCATCAAATGAATAATGGATAAATAAAAGGAGTATATATAAAGAATGAAGACATTCAATCATAAAGTAAAAATAAATCATGTGATGAAGGAAAATAAAAAGAACTGGAAATAGGAGCAATAAGCCAGACTCAGAAATACAAATATCACATGAGTTCTATTGTTTAACATGCTCATAGATGTTTCATTATGTTTGTAATTTTTCAAGTATTGTGTTTTTATCATTTAACATGCCCATAGATGTTTCATTATGTTTTTAATTTTTCAAGTATTGTGGTTTTTTTTATGATTTATTTTTAGTTATATGGATTGATGTGAATATGTGCATTCAGGTGTGGATGTTTAGAGAAGCCAGGAGAGGATATCATATTCTCTGGAGTTAGAATTATAGGACTTTGTGACAAGCCCAACATGGATGCTGAGAACTGAACAAATTCCTCTGTGAGAAAACAAGTGCTCTTAATTTCTCAGTCATCTCTTCAGCCCCATTCTGACTGAAATTTTCACACATGTTTCACATGTTGAGTCTATATCAGATTGAGAAGACAAAAAGAAATGTAAAGTTAGGCAAAAGATTTAACACAAAGTAAATGAATAAAAATGAATTGAGATATTAGTAGATTGTCAGAGCTAAATACTGAAATTTATCTTTTTTTTTTCAAACATGTTAATAAGGCTCAGCATGGTGGCACTTGCCTTTTCCAACACTTGTAAGGAAGGAAGGTCTCTGAGAGTATGAAGCCAACCTAGTCTACATAGGGAGTTCCACAACAAGCAGGACTTCATTGAGATACCTTGTCTCAAACAAACAAATAAATAAATGAAACCCCCAACATATTACTAATCTGAAAGTATCAAAATCAAGTATTTATTAAAATGTGACTGTGACTTTTAAGCTTACTCAGTAAGTAAGTGATAGTAAAATTTAATCTTAAAATTTTAGAAGGCAGCCGGGCGGTGGTGGCGCACACCTTTAATCCCAGCACTCGGGAGGCAGAGCCAGGCGGATCTCTGTGAGTTCGAGGCCAGCCTGGGCTACCAAGTGAGCTCCAGGAAAGGCGCAAAGCTACGCAGAGAAACCCTGTCTCGAAAAACCAAAAAAAAAAAAATTTTAGAAGGCAGAAAACACAAGCAGAAGGAATTCTCATCATTCCCCTTAAGTCACAGGGTTCTTGTTCTCTTTATGACATCACTTTCCACATCACCAAACTTAGGCCCTGGCAAGTCACAAGTGGGAGAGAAATGTCTATACCAAGATTGTAAGTATTTTTGTCATATTACTTTTACTATAAAGAGATGCTTATTATGTTGTTATTAGGTCAAATCATAAACATGGAAGATGGTTTTAATAAGATACTTCATTCTTGAGCAATAGTATTAGCTGCTTTGATCTAAAATGTATTTGCTCTACTTCAGTAAAATGCAGAGATTTGGACTTTTTTCCCTAAAAGTCTTGACTTCATGTCATGATGTATTTGTTGATTATCAAATGACATAATGAAATATTGTTAACTAGGGTTGTATCAGCTCTCTCTGAGCCATTTGCAGATTTCTGGGAACATGTTATATGTTTGTCACAAAAAAGAATTATTGAACTTTAAAGGGCATGAGTCAGGTGTTTTAAGGCTGGAGTTCAATGGAGAAAACCTACACAAAGGAAACTTCTGAATTGTTTAATTTATTTATTAAATTTATTCCTCTTGATGAATCCTAGGCATGTAAACATTCTGACATGTGAAACAGGTTATCCAGACAGGAAAAAGTAGTTCTGTCCAAATAAACTAAAAAAAATAGATAGATAGATAGATAGATAGCTAGAATAATAGATAGATAGATAGATAGATAGATAGATAGATAGATAGATAGATAGATAGATAGATAGATAGATAGATAGATATAGGTAGATAGATAGATAGATAGATGAATGGATGGACAGAACACCTTTCAATCATGCAATGCTTTGTGAAGAAAGCCTGAAGGCAAGAGGAAAAAAATGGAATTCCAAAATATAAAGGGAAGGCAGGCTTTGAAAACTTAACAATTCCTGTAAATTGTAGATGATCTGATTTATACAAATATGATTATCAAAGAAATTTTCCAATGGGCTCCAGGGCCCATTTCTTTGAAATATGTTGCTTATAGAAGAGTCTTGAAGATGATCTGAATGCGTTTGTCAAAAATATATTTAAGGTTTGAGAGACATGACTAAATAAAACTAACCAGTGTTCTGGAATATAAAGTGCTATTGTGGAACTCACTCTGTAGACCAGACTAGCCTAAAACTTAGAGATCTGTCTGCCTCTGCCTCCCATGTCTGGGTATTATATCACATCCATAGGAAAAGCATAGAAGTCAAGCTCTATAGTATCTAATGACCATCATTCTGCTCCTACTTATATGACATCAACCTTTTCTTTGAGATAATTTGTTACTTGTCTTTCTTCTCTACGTTATTTCACAAACACAATTCTCTTGAACTCCTTTCCTTGTTTTGACAGCTCTCTAAAGTACAACAATGCATTTGTTAGAGATATTTCCAAATATTTGATGTGAGATTTAATTTCTATAAGCAACCCTATTGATATAGCTTTGGGGTGGGGTATAATGCCTTTCCATATTCATTTATTTCAAGAAATTTAAATTTTTATTCTCTATTTCTCTCTTAATACACTGACTATTCAACATAGAGATATTTGTCCATCCATTCATAACAGCAAGGACATGCAATCAGCCTTGATGCCCATCAAAAATGAAGAGACTGTGAAATTATAGTATACACAGTGTGATTTTATTCAGTGGTAAAGATATGAAACTATATATAAACTTTGCAGGAAAACAGATGAAACTGGAAAATGTTATAGTAAATGAAGAAACCTGGTATGTGTATGTATGTGTGTGTGTGTGTGTGTGTGTGTGTGTGTGTGTGTGTGTGTGAGAGAGAGAGAGAGAGAGAGACAGAGAGACAGAGAGACAGAGAGAGAGACAGAGAGAGAGAGAATTGGGCAACAGTATCAACTAAATCTAAGTACCTGTGAAAATACCACAAGGAAATTTGTTATTTTGTATGCTAATTTAATAAAGAAAATAAAAATAAACCAGAAAGTATAGAAAATCTTAAATCAAAGAATAATCCCTTTAATGTCCTTGTATTTGAATTATCTTAATGTTTTCAAGTATTTTCTCATTGACTTCTAGTTTTATTTCAATATACTAAGAAAAGATACTCTGGAAGATTTCAATGCTGTTTCAATGTGTTGAAATATATTTTTCTATTCTAATTTATCCTAGAGAATATTCTATTGAAATGAGTGGATATTGTGTTTGTTAGATGAATGTTCTGTAGATATCTAAGACATTTGTTCTATTATATTGTTTATGTTTATTTTAACTGTTAACTTTATTTCTCCATGTGTTGGTTTAATGTCTTTGAATAATAATTCACAGTTTTGAGTATGTGGAAGTATAATTTATGAAATTTGTCTTAGTTTCATGTTTGGTACCATGATGAAAACATTTGGCAAAAGCAATTCAAGTAAGAAAAAGGTGACTTATCCCATAGTTTTAGGTTACAATCTATCATGTCAGAAAATCACAGTGACAAGAGCTTGAGAGAATTCATTGTATTTTAACCAGAGTTTACAGCAGAGAGCAATAGACTCATACATGTCTGCTATTTGTTATTAAGTATTAGCATTTGTAATTAAGACAATCCCTCACAAACATTCTTAGAGACCCTTTCCCCCCAGTTATATATTGTAACAAATCAGCAATTAAAATTTACTATCACACAATCAAACAACTAAAATCTACAACCTTAGTACACTCATTTAACAATGCATAGCTTTTATGGATTCCATTAGCTATTTTATTTACCCACTCAGCTCCCCTATGAATAGAGATATATTGACTTGCTCTTCCAAGTCTTCATGCTTCTATTGCCTTAGGGCATGGAATGGATACTAACTACAATGTTCATGGGAGTGAGCATTTTGCTTTTAGATTATGTTAGAAAAACAATCTTAAATTACTGATTTTACAGTTAACAGCATATAGTTTCTAGACATATTTTACTGAAATTTGGAAGACATTTTCTATTCTATTTTCTTCCAATAAATGAATGAAATAAAAATGGATATTATTATTTTAATTATTTATTTTACATATATGATCAAATTATGTTCATTTATTATTTTCATTTAGGATGAATGTGCTAATTGATTTTCTTTTTAACTAAATTATATTGTTGAGTATAAACCTCAGTCATAATATTATTTGGTCTGTAATTTAATTTTTTAGCAGAATATGTTGAAATTTAGCATATTGTAGATCTGTTTAGTAATGAGTGTTTTTCTGTAATACTAATTTTTAATAATAATTTGACAGTTTGGAGAATATTAATATTGACATAAAGGATCATTCAAACTATATTTTCTCCCATCTTTTTTCTTTATACTGTTTTATTATTGTTTATACAAAAATTCAAAATCTTGATTTTAAATAATTATTTTGTTAATAAGATATTAAAACTGCAGGTTCTATTTCACAAACTATTTTAATATTCCATCATTTTGAAACTTACCATTTTTCATTTAATTCTCAACTTTTTTAAAAAAAGTCTTTGTTAACATAAAATCAGAACAATCAAAATGACTGAGTTCTCCATATTCATCCACCAGAAAATTGTTCTACCATTGAGACAAAGAGTGAACATTAATTCTTAAGATATGTCATCAAAATAAGTAAAATATGGGAGCTCAAGAGGTGGTTCATTGCATGAACAGGAGTCTAACCAGCATCCAGGTAACTGCCACTAGTGCATGGATGCCTGCCTATAATCCCAGTGCCTAGAAGACACAGAGAGGATCGCCAGAGCAAGCTGGTTAGACTAGCTGAATCTGTGAGCTGAAGGATCAAGTGAGGTATCATGCTTCAATACATATTGAAGAGAATCATTAAGTATGCCCTTCTAATGTATACACACACACACACACACACACACACACACACACACACACACACACACACACATCAACACATACATGTACCTGCACATAATACAAACATGCATACATGTATACATCATATACATTTACATAGGTAACCAATAAATTCTAAACTGAGAAACTACATATTTGGGTATGTAATTAATGCTCAGATTCAGTCAGATCCATGATTGATATCTATTCATTACATAGTAGAACAATATGGGACAATAGTACTAAGGCCTATTACTGCTGGTCTTTGTTTAAAACAAATAAAAATTAGTTAAAATGTTTCTTCCTGCTAACAAAGGTTTCCCTATAATTAAAAAAAACAGATTAGAAGTTATTAATGGAAATCTGTTTACAACATAATTTGTTAATTTGTTATATTTTCATAGATTATCTACATAATGAAATTCTACATAAATACTTAGAGTGTACCCTGACAATCCTGACATATACATGCATAAATACACATATACCATTTAATGACCTAGATTTGGTTAAATTTTGAGAAGATATTGAGTATTTACTTTAGTTAAACATGGGTTAGAAAGGAGTATCTTAGCTAAAAGCCAATTCTAAGAGAATTTGTGCTATGAATTAGAAAAATAACTTGATCAGTGTTTTACAAATTAATTTTAAAAAATTCTAAAATTTAGATGTAACTAAAAGGTGGGCTTGTAAGTGTGTATATATCTCACTCCTTTACAAACACATATGTATATTCTGCTCTATCCTAGCTTAGTCTTGTTAAATTTGAATACTGTTCGCTCATCCCTATTGTCCTGTAGATGAAATTGGCTTACATAATAATAATAATAATTCAGTAATTGTCTAGTTGGTAGTGTTTTTTACATACAATAATGATCATTAGATACATGATATTTGTATAAAACAATTTAAAATTTTCTATTTTGTTTTAATAGCCTAAAAGTAACATATGGACCATACGATAATTATATTCCAGGTAAGATGGAGTTCAATATTTATTTTTGAAATGAATGATTAATTTTTTTCCTTTTTATTGAAAAGAGATTCTTTTCGCTTTTGCTGATTACAGTTTTCCTTTCCTCTGCTTCTCCTTGTTCCTCCCACCTCCTCCCCCTCATCAGGATCTACTCCTCTTTTGTCTCTCATTAGAAAAGAACGGGCTTCTAAGAAATAAATACAAGACTTAACAACATAAAATATAGTAACAAAACAAACACCATCCATCCAAGTTGGATAAGGCAAACCAACAGAAGGAATAAAGCCCAAAAGAAGGTTCAAGAATCAGAGACCCATTCATTCACACTCAGGAGTCCCATAAAACCTCTAAACTGAAAGTCATAATGTATAGCCGAGGACCTGGCTCAGACCTGCGCAGGCCTTGGAAATGCTGCTTCAGTGTCTGTGAGTTCACACGGCCTTTGGGAAGTTGATTTAGATGTACTTGATCTCTTGGTGTCCTCAATTCCTTCTGACTCATACTTTTCCCACTAATCTCCTATGGGTTTCATGAGTCCTGAGGAGAGGAATTTGATACAGACATCCCATTTTAGAGCTGTGTTTTCATAGGATCTCCCTTTCTCTACCTAATGTCTGTCTATGGCTCTTTGTATTTGTTCCCTTCTGCTGTAGGAGGAAGCTTCTCTGATGATGGGTGAAGAAGACACTGATCCATGAGTATAGCAGAATATCATTAGTAGTCATTTTATCACTGCTTTTTTTTTTCCTTTAAGAACAGTAGTATTTGGTTTTACCCTAGATCTTTGGGCTGTCTAGTCTCTGGTTCTTGGTCACCAAGCAGTGTTGGGTAAGGATTCCATCTTGTGGACTGGGCCTTAAGTCAAATCAGACATTGGTTGGTTACTCCTACTAGCTTTTCCTGATTAATTTTAGACACGTGTTTATTATCTTCAGTTTAAAGTCATAAAAACTGCTATGGCTGTATTGCCAAAGAACTTTTCTCATGGGAACAGAGAACACATTTTACATAGGTATATGTTGTATAAGTATGATTTTAAATCTTCTGGAATGCTTTTATTTTAGAAATAATATAACATAGTGGTCTTGAATATGAAAAACAATGAAGAAACTGAATAAATACTTTTTTTTTTTTTTTTGGTTTTTCAAGACAGGGTTTCTCTGCATAGCTTTGCGCCTTTCCTGGAGCTCACTTGGTAGCCCAGGCTGGCCTCGAACTCACAGAGATCCGCCTGGCTCTGCCTCCCGAGTGCTGGGATTAAAGGCGTGCGCCACCACCGCCCGGCTGAATAAATACTTTTAATCAAGAACCTTTTACTGGATTCCTGATTGTTTATATTTAGCTAGTGTCAATACTAGACAAGAAAAATCTGTTTAATATTGAATAACTTTTAATACCAGCTTGTTTTCTCTCTTCAATTAAACTTCAATATAACTTTCATTCTGTACATTTGAACATTGATCTTAATGTTGTCCCTTGGAAAGTAGGAAGTTGTTTCTCTAAAATTTGCAATATTTCATATGCACTAATATAGTGATGGTATTTCTCATTAACCTCAGTTGTAACTGGAACAGCCATAATCATTTCTATTGCTATTTCTAGTAATATTACTCTCTTAGTCCCATTTTGTATTTGTTTATCATTTTCCTTTATTAAACCAATCTTCCATAACAGCCTATCTCTATAGTATATTACATGTCCTCTTATAGTTGAGAAACTGAATATTAACTGATAGGATTTTAAAGCTTAGTATGTAAATTCAAGCACATATTTTCTGCATATTTTATGTTAAGCAGTGTGCTAAGTTCTTTGGTAACTATAGAACCACATTATCTTTCTGTTCTGAGCAGAATTATATTTTAAAAAACATATGGAAAAAAATCTGAACTGGAAGACACAGAAATACTGAAAAAGGAGCAGTGATACTCTTTTTCCTCCTTTATGTTATAGACAGCACTGATTGCACTATGACTACTTTATATAGCTGCCAGTCAAAATATTTATTTCTAAAATTGGTCAGTGTAGAAAATCAAAGTTTCCCATTTAGATCACCAAAAAATTCAAACTATCAAATAAATGAAGCTGTAATTTACCTCATTTATTCATTTATTTATATGGCATATATCATACTCATGGCCTTTTCAGTTCAGACAAAATTCCCTTTATAGCTAAGCATATGTTATCTTTCTTATTTTAGTCAGTGAATTAAGCAAAAAATCATGGAATCAGCAATACTTTTCCCTGGCATTTCCCAAACCACCAAGGCCAGGAAAGAAACGGAGATCACTACCTTCCCAATTAAGCAACAATACAGCTCCTGTGAGTATATGAAAATATCATGTATATATTAATAATAACTACTTAGTAACAATGATCTTGTAAAGTAATACATTGTTAAATGTGCTGTGAGGGTAAGGACTAATGTGAGTCTTGTCATGATGGACATATTTTATATAACTGCCACCCCAATTTTAATATTGATTGTAGATTATTTTATGCTAACGCTTCATTCAATACTCCTACCTGCAATATATGGTTTACAGAGCAAAAAGATGTCAAGATACTTTAATTCACAATTAGAATGAATGGGAGTGAAAGCTTCACTAGCTATAAACTCTCACAATAGGGTCTTTTTTAGCCCCTCTTAATAATGAAGAGAGATCCTAATGTGTTATGCACCAATGGAGGTCTCTATCAAATTTTAATGTTAAATCTTAAAGAAAAATTGCAGTCCCTGTAAATTGGAAGTAGACTACAAGTAAGGACATAATTGCCCATTACTTTAAATTTTAATGAAGTTCAAATTGGAATAGACTTTAAAATCCACAATTAAGCGACAGTTTTTTTAAAAAATATTTTGAAAATATTAAAAAAAATATTTTCAGTTAAAATAAAAATATGTATGTGGTATCGTATTATTAAAGGCTATATAACATGTTTTTTCCTTATTATTATTTCCAATATTGAGGTAATCGATGAACAAAAGTTATCAATTCACAGACCACCATTGTGGATGCACCGTTCACTGATGAGAATTCCCGAGAGACCATCCGTTTATTTAGCTGCAAGGAAGGGCCTTCCACTGAAACGACCTCATTCTGGCAAGAAAGAGTCTAAAGAAGCAGCCCCACCTTCGGAAAAACCAAAGAAAGAAGAGAAAGTGAAAAAAGGTGAATCTGAATCAAAGGAGAAGACTGTGTTGAAGATAGTCAAGGAAGAAAGTCCCAAACCAGTGGCCACGAAAAGTTCTAAGGATTCCCGGAAATCAGTTTCAGACTCCGAAGGGGAAAAGGCTGCTGGGAAGAAAGAAGCCAAAAAAGATAAAAAGGAACCGAAGGATAAAAGCTCAGCTTCAGAATCTGAAGGTGAAAAGGCTGCTGGGAAGAAAGAAGCCAAAAAAGATAAAAAGGAACCAAAGGATAAAAGCTCAGCTTCAGAATCTGAAGGTGAAAAGGCTGCTGGGAAGAAAGAAGCCAAAAAAGATAAAAAGGCATCAAAGGATAAAGGTATAGCCTCGGAATCCGAAGGTGAAAAGGCTGCTGGGAAGAAAGAAGCCAAAAAAGATAAAAAGGAACCAAAGGATAAAAGCTCAGCTTCAGAATCCGAAGGTGAAAAGGCTGCTGGGAAGAAAGAAGCCAAAAAAGGAAAAAAGGCATCAAAGGATAAAGGTGTAGCCTCGGAATCTGAAGGTGAAAAGGCTGGTGGGAAAAAAGAGGCCAAAAAAGGTAAAAAGGAAGCGAAGGATTCAAAAGGTACACCTGCAGATTCAGAACCTGACAAGGCTGCTGAAAAGAAAGTAAGCAAAGTTGCTACAAAGTCTTCAAAGAATAAAGATGCTGCAGATTCTGACACTGATAAAGGAGTTTCAAAGAAAGAGAGCAAGAAAGACTTGGCCAAGAAGAAGGAAGGTAAAAAGGAGAAGAAGGCAGAGGGAGACTCAAAGGAGGATGCTAAGAAAGACAAGAAGAAAGACAAGAAGGACAAGAAAGGCAAGAAAGACTCTGCAGGTGATTCCTCTGAATCAAAGAAGGATGAAAAGAAGGCAAAGAAAGAGAAGAAGGCAAAGTAGGTCTTGGATTAGAACTCAAACTGAAGAAAGAACTCCAAAGTATATTCAGTGAACCCACTTCAGTAGTCTTAAAATGAGCTCATGAGATAAGTAGTGTGCAGCAAATTAATCAAATAATTTTTAAAGAGAACAAAAAACACAAGGTGAAATGAAAATATAGTTGTGGCATTAAAAATAAAATATCAAAAAATACATAGGATTCATTGAACGATGTGGAAGATGCCTCTTCTAAAATTGTAGCTATGGAGTTTTAGAAGTAAAATCACTAGAGAGAACAAAGAATATGCAAATAAGAATAATGCAGAAAATAATGATAGGGAAACATACAAAAAATACCAATGTTCAGCAAGGACTCTGAAAATAAAATAAAAAAAAATAAAAAAAGGAAACTCCAAGAAGGCTTGATACTTCTCTAGATTTGATTATATGAAGCTGAGCTTGTACACTTAAAGGAGCCCAATGGCCAAGAGAATCAAAGCAATGATAGAAAATAGAATTTGAATTGAATTTTCCAAGATGGCTTTAGGAAGAAAACACAGAGAAGGAAGTGAGGGAAAGGAGTAAGGAAGACAGGAAGAGAAAGTTGTAAGAAAAGATAAGAGGAAAAAAGGACCATCATTATAGGGAGAAGAGAAAGAAAACCTTGAGTTTTAAAGGCCATCTGAGTTTAAAGTGACCACAAGATTGAGACACTTATAATCCCTGATGAACATTCTTGGTAAGTTAGTTTTGTCTTATTTTAATCCAAATTGAATTACAAATAATTTAACTAACTGCTAAGTTAAAGTTGATGCTTTATGTTCTTATACTCTGTAACTTTTATTTTAAATTTTTGTTTTATATTTAAATCTTAAAATTATAAGAAATACATGGCTATCATCAAACAAATGGATTATTTTTAAATAACCATGAAAAGGTTAGGTGAAATGGAAATGTTTGTGGTATTGGAGAGATTGTGACTTTTTTTTAAAGTTACAATCACATTTTCTAATAGAAGAAATAGTAACACCTCTCCTTTGAAAGCTGCAAAAAGGTCATCAAAACTCTCTATGTAGTCAAATTCAGCAGCTAGGTAACTTTGTCTTAATGCCTTTACTTTTTGCCTTTACTTCTCCACTCACATCATTTCTGTTACTACATCTACTCTTGTAGCTTTATAAATCAGTTAATCCTATATTTTAATCCAATACTGCCTTCATTCATTTCCAAAGTCATAAATGAAAATGTTTAAGACAGCCTATTGATTGTTGCCAGGCATCTTCAAACCAAAAGGACCACAAACGAAACTTGATATCCCCACCAGAGACTATTGCTTCCCAAATCTTGATGCTACAATCCTAAGCTAGGGCCTCTCCTGAAGCTGGTAAGTCAGTCCTTGTTTCCTTCATTCTAAGTCCTACACTATCACCAGAATATTTAAATTTGTCAGTTCTACATCTACAGTTCTGATGTTTTCACATTCGCAGTTCAATCAGGCATTATATTTTACTTGAAGACCTCAAAGTCTTCTAAACACAGTTAAAGTCCTTCAGTTTGTCTCTCAATAGCACTCCACATCCCATTCTCCAGGCAGAAATTATCTGTATCCATTACTTTCTTGTTACTGTGAGAAAACATTTTACAAAGCAACGGGAAAAGTGTTCATTTTGTCCCATGGTTTAAAAGCACAGTTCATCATGACTGGCAGAGGTGTGAAGTGGCTGATGTCACTGAGTCTGTAGTGAGAAAGCAGACAAGGAAAAGAAGTTGGGCTGGGCTATGGAAATTCAAGTTACTTGTCCTGATTACCCACTTCCTTCAATAATACTTCAAGGTTATATGTACAGCCTTCAAATTTTGACTACCAGCTGAGGATTCAGTGTATAAGCCTATGAGAGAAATCCCATAATCAAACCACACCACCACCATATTTCTATATTGACCCAAGGCTTGCCATCTTTAAATGTTACATTTTGCAGAAACTTTTCCTCTAATTTTTAATTTAATTCCTTTAATTTGATCTGCTCAGGAACAATTTCGATGTCTTCATGTGGCACCATTATTGCTTTTCTCCTTCATGCATTTGGAACATTGCTTTAGTTCTATATTTCACAATACCTCATCTTGTGACAGAAGCTTACACACTTACTCTATATCCAGAAGGCAGTTCACTAGACCTTCCTGTTGTCAATGCCTTCCTTCCAAATTGTCTTTCTCCGTTCATTTTAATGGATTAATTCGGTGAGTTTTATGTTGACAGCAAAAGTTAGCAGGAAGTACAAATATTTCTTGGAGCCTTCCAGCCAGTTGGACATGGATTGATTCCCATATTTCCAGCATCTCCCTTCAGAATGGTATTTTTGTTAAAATTCACGAAGCCTCACTAAGAGATCATTGCTATCAGCATTTATAGTTTTCATTTGAACTGTCAGTATAATGTATATTCTATGTATTCTGACAAACTTGTAATGTCAGTTTCTGTGAGTATAGAGGTTGTTTTACAAACACGGTGTTCCACCCATTCATTCTTCCTTCCACCCTGTCCTTTGGCAACTGTCAATATTATCTCATTAGTTTTGGCTTTTCAGAAATGCCTTAGAGTAACAAAGATGCATCTTACAGCCTTTACAGACAGGTAAAGGCTTTCACTTAGTGACAGACCTTTATGTTTCTTCCATGTCTTTCATTCATGGCTTGATAGCATATTTCACTTTACACTGAAAAATAATAATATATCTCAACAAGAATAGATTATCTAAAAACTGCTTAACAAGGCCTTGCCTGTTTCTGAGATTTGGTAGTTCCTAATGCAGCAAATATATTTGTATACAAACTTTTCTGTGAATATTTATTTGTGCAGGTCAACATATGCCTCCATATGCATATATATACAGCAATGTGATTACATAGAGATTACCAAACTTCCAAAGTGCCTATGACATTTTGTACTAATGGCATTTTGCATCACCACATTACCTTTATTCACAGTTGTCAGTGAATTGTATTTTGTTACTTAAATCAGTATGGAGTGGCATTTCCTTGTTCCAGCTTAGATTTTCTCATCATGTATTCTGTGGAAGATTTTACATATGCCTTTTTGTGTTCAAAACTATGTGGCCTCAGCAAATAGGTTTATTGCTGATATATCTATTAAGATCTGTCTCTTTATGATCAGATTGTTCGCTTCTTTTCTGAGAGTTTAAAGAATTTTTTTATATCAGTCTTCTTTTTAATCACATATACATTTTTACAAATATTTTCCCAGTCTGTGATTTAGTTTTGTGTCCTCTTGGCACTGCCCTTTGCAAAGCCAAGTTTAACTTTAATGAACTCCACTTTATGAATTCTTATTTTCCTAGGGTCTTTGTTTTTTTATATGAACAGTCATTATAGAAGTAAAGTTATTAAAATTATTCCCATGTTCATCTACCGATTTTTTAGTTTTATGAGAGAAATTGATATATTTTAATTGATAAGTAGACATTTTATGTACATGGCACATAGCATGAAGTTTTGATATATTTATACCTAGGGACATTCTTTTATCTATTTAAATACATATGTTACCTCACATAGTTATTAGTTTTGTATGATGAGAAAACTTAAAAAATGTATATTCTCAGCAATTTTAAAGCAAAAAAAAAAAAAAGCATTGTTGTTAACACTAATAGCCCTGCTTTACAAGAGCTATCCTTAGCCCCAGTTTTTAGCAGCTGCAATGTGTGAGATAATTTAACACCAAAGAGAATTCTCTGGCTTTCAGCCACTACCACAGTACTCTCTTTTCCAGAGTTTTTAGTTTCCATTTTTGAGTGAGATTACAAAATATGTGATGGTTTGTACTTGGCTAATTTCATTTAATAATTAAATGTCTCACATTCATTGATGTTGTCCCCAAAATTCTAGAGGCCTCTATTGTCCTCAAAACTTCTAGGTCTGAAGAATATTGCATTGTTCCTTTGTCCGGTGGTCCTCTGATGCAAATTTTTATTGAGTCTGTATTTGACTTGAGAATCGTGTTACAGTGAACATGGAAGTGCAGATAGCACTTGAATAGGCTGATTTTATTTCTTTTGTACAGATATCCAGTAGAACCGCTGGGTCACATGGAAGCTCTGTCTATTTGGGGGGAAACCTCCCAAGTACTGCATAATGGCTCCACTAACTTACATCCCCCTTCAAGAGTGAACAGAGGCTCCCCTTCAACTAACTCCTGTGCAGTACTTTCTACCACTTACTGTACGTTTAAATTCCATCCGGATCAGTGTGATGTGATGTCTCATGGTCCTTTAAATTTGCATTTCTTTGGAAATTAATGATGTTGAAAACTTACACACAGGTTGCCAATTCGAATGCTTTCTGTTGACATATCTATTGAGGGTCTTGTCTCATTGTTAAACTGAATTATATGTTTTGATATTGATGAATTGTTTTAGTCTTTTATATACTTTGTAATGAAACTGTAGTCTTGAGATATTTTCTCTCAAGCCATTAGCTTATTGATTTACTCTTTTTATTTTCCTTAGTGGTACATAATATTTTTAGTATGATAACTATCCAGTTTGTCTGTTGGGCCTTTGTTGCTTAGACTTTTGTGATTGTATGTAAAAGTCTTTACCAATATCATTGTTAAAAACTTTTCCTTTACATTTTCTTATTATGATTTTGTAGTTTCAGGCTGTAAGTTTAAGTCTTTTGTTTATTTTAAGTTGATATGTATAAATGAAATGAGATAATTCTGATTCCTTTCTTGTGCATATGGATATCCAGTTTATATACCAGTTTATTTAAAAGGTGATCTTTTGTTTTTATATATCTATGGCATCAACGTGAATGATTGTTGACTGTGCAACTGTGTTGCAAACTCTGTGTTCATCATTCTGATGGGTCCTATGTTGGCTTGAATGGTAATTTCCCCTGGAAGCATCTGTATTTGAATACTTATCTCCTATTGGTGGTGCTGATTGGGAGATTTAGGAGATGTGGATTTTTTTTGGGGGGGGGGGTGGGAATTGTGCGACCAGGGGTAGGTTTTGAGGGTTTAAAGACATGAGTCAATTCTAGTCTACTCTCTCTTCTTCATATAATCTGATTTAATTTTATATATGATATGATATAAATGTCTAATTTTATTCTCTGGCCCAACAATGTGTAGTTCTCCCAATTATCATATTGAAATGATCATGTTTTTTCTATTGTACTTTTGTCAACTTTCTACAAAAGCTATGAAACAAGATTACAAGGGTTTTCTTCTGCTCCTCCAGTCTTTCCCATGGTTTCATGTGTCAATTTTTATATAAATACCATGCCATTTTAATGATTATAGCTTTGTAACAATGTATGAATTTGGGTGCTAGAGTACACATAGCTGTGATCGCTTTGCTAAAGATTCCATTATTTTGTGTTTTGTCCCTGTTTCCTGTTTGTGTTCTTATTTTAATGTGAGAGGAATTCTACTGCAGCCCAGGTGGTCTTCATACCCATCACCTTAATGACGAAGCCTGAAATGCTTGAATTACATGCAAGCACTGACATGTCTAGAATTAGTCATCATTTTGGAGTTCCTTAACAAATGTTCTGAAAACTGCACTTCTGAGCAAATACTTAGATACTTTTAAATTAGTATATCAGGTACTAGAGACATGGGCCTGAGTTTGGTTCTTAGCCCAGAAGTTTTGAAGCACAAAACTGCTTGTAATTCTGGGCCAAGGGGATCTAATACCATCTCCTTTATGCCTTGGGTAGTTGCACTCATGTGTACATACCTACACATAGACATATACACTTGCAATATTACAATAATTAATCTCTCTTATCTCACTTCTCTGAGAAGAATATAAATACTCAGAGAGAAGGGAATTCAGTGATAGAGGTTATCTGACAGCAGAACAGAAAATTTGGCCAAGACAATAAAGATCTGTTTAGACCTGCTTATCAGCATAGTACATCTGATAAGTGCTACTGAGGGAGAAATTTTAAATGTACTTATCAAATATATATATACATATATATTACATTATATTAACTCATCAAATATATGTACACACACATATATACACACACACATATATATATATACACACATATATAAGCTAAGTGTTTAACTTACCTGATTAATTATGAAGCATAGCATCTGTTGTGTTTTATCTTATAAATAAGTTAAATTATAATTTACTAATTGTAATTAGAACAAAACTGAAAACTTAATCCATAGGATATGTATGTAACATACATTTTTATATGTGTGTTCATGTGAAATCAAATACATTAGTTCTTTCTTTGACATTTTTGTAACTTTTATAGATATTTGTTAAAAAGTCATCACTCACACATCCCCTATGGCAGAGCCCTAAATTTGAAATACATATTTATATGCATTGTATTTATTATCTTTATATATGATATGATATAAATGTCTAATTTTATTCTTGCCAATATCATGATTGTGTGGCATATATATTAAATTTATAAAGAAGAATTAATTTGGAATAAAGTGTGTCTGTTTAAATGTTTTGAACATATAATCTTAGAACTTGTATATTTTTTCAAAATTAAAATTCTTATATCACATTAACATTAGTCAAATTTAATGTGATTAAGGAACGTTAGAAAATAAGATGAAGCTTAGAAAAGGAGACACATGGTTATGACAGCAGGGACAGACAGTTCTAATTTAGAAAGGAAGGTGCAGTTAAAAGCTTAACTTGTGGATTGGATTGTAGCCTAGCCTTGAAGGGCCCAGCAAGCTCTTTTCTGAAGGGAAAAAGGAGGAGTGGATCTGCAGGAGAGGGGAGATGGGGGTGGGTAGAACTGGGGGAAGCAGAAGGAGGGGAAACTGTGGTCAGGAGGCAATACATGAGAGAAGAATAATTTTTTAAAAAAATTAGCTTAATTTTTCTCTTATTAACACTGAAACTGAACTCATCCCTAACCATAAACATTAATCATGTCCCAATAATGCTCTATTGTTCAAAGAATGTGAAAAGGAAAGAAGATGCTAAAATGAAAGACATATCACCAGCTCTGCAAACAAGAAGCAAAAACAACAACCAAAATTTAAAAAGGTCATTTTAGAAGTACAACAGAACCCTGGCAATAGAGACACTGTAAAGTTCAGTTCAAAATCTATGGTATGTACTGAATTTAAACTTTGAATTATGATACTGATGTGAAACTTCTAGCTTAGATTAATGTTGATATCTTTCCTTATTTTTGTTCACTAATATGCAAATCTCACTAAACTATCCTTTTAATCTTTGTAAAATGTATATTTATTGTTGAGGAGGGTCAAAAGGTCTTTAAGCGACTATCAGCTCAGTTGTGTTGAATTGAAATTGTGGCTTAGTATTAATGCAATGGAAAGGAATTTAGTATGATGAACTTCTTTTCATGGGAATCTTGTTAGAGTTTTGTATTATGGTTGTAATTAATCCATAGGACTATTGAGAGTGAGAAATAGTCAAAGCCCTCTCCCATAAATATCTGCTTTGTATACTAGTAGAACTAGAAATAGCAGAGATATTCCTGTATCTAAATTTTTCTTCCTAGCTTTCAGAATTTAACTCCCATTTATGAGAGGAGACTGAGTTGTCCAATTTTAGGCATTTTGAATGATTAATATAATTATATTTCGTAAAAAAGAATAAATGCATGAACTATCAATTTCACCCACGCAGTCATTAAAGATTATTTGTTCATTTCACTGGGAAATACATTACACAAAGAAAGAAGAGAAATTGCTTATATAATTATCCTATTTTTAATATTTCTTATTGCTCATATTTTATGCTATGTACTACTTATTAAGTTACAAAAGGATTATAGTTGATATTAAAATATTTCTACATGATAAATTTTGTATTTAAATATGTATCATGAAGCTTATATCATTCCCTAAGAAAAATTACAAAAAAAATCACTTTTAAAAGTAGGAAAATAGTCAAATTAAAAAATTTGACCCTAACACTGATTCTTTTGCTGGCTTTTGGGACCCTGATTGTCATAGTGGGTTGCATTGACCTTCCTCAATATGAGAGGAAATGCATAGTCTTGCTGCAACCTGATATATCATGTTTGATTGATATCCATAGGAGGTCTACACTTTTCTGATTAGAACTGGAGGATGAGTGGGTTGTGGGGACGGGAGAAAGTGGGAAAGAGGGACTTGGAGGAGAGAAGAGAGGGGAAACTGTGGTTGAGATGTAAAAAAAAATAACAATACTAATAAAATCATTTTTAAAAGTAGTAAAATTACATCTTTATGTATTTAAATATATAATTATTAATATATTTAAATATATAAGATATACGCTATTAGTACTTATTTAATTTTGTTTCCAAGTGAAACTAGTAATAACTGAAAAATAGAAATACTGAAAAGACACAGAAAATGTAATAAGTAATATTTAAAATGTCAATTCAATGAATGATGAGTAGACATATCAGTATATCACTGCTCATGAGGATCACTGACAACTGTCAAGCAATGAGTACTAAGCATACTATCTATATAGGACCAACTCCTCCCAAAGCATCCTTTGCCTGAGACACTGCTGCGTTCCCGATACTTTAGAGTAGTGACATCACCAGATTCTGTAATTGCTGAACTTGAAGTGCCAGTGTGTTGTCTGTCTCTATCTTTATGTAATAATTGAACCTAGTCACATGCATTCAAGTATGATAATGGAATTTAGCTTATCTTAAAACAGAACATTAAAATCATTACAAGTTAAAATTGAGTTTGGGGCCTCCAACAATTGTCCAACTCCAGATGAAAAGAGAAATATTTTCCATTCATAATTTTACTTCCAAGTATATTTTAATGGCATGACTTTCTTCTTAAATAACTGACTTTTATTCATTTTGCTTACTTTATCCGTGTGAAGATTATGCATTTGAAGGTATTAAAACGAACTTCAGAACTTTAGGGTGTTATATCACAATAAAATACAAATGAATTTCTTCAATAAAACCCAACATTTACAATTAAGAAAAATGTATAAATATTAACAGGTTAAAATGTTTAATGATAGTAAGTGAAATCACAATCTGGAAAATATATATCTGATCTACAAATAATGCTTAGAGTTTTATATTTCTAATATTTTATAATTCTAAATAAAATATAATTTAAAGTTGAATTTAAGTCATGATTTAAAAAAATATTTACTAAGTAGCTGCAAACATGAGTTATCTTATTTAAGAAGTAATGAAAACTACAATTTATGTAGTTTTATTTGAAATATATTTGTCATTAAAACTAATTGTTCATACAGTATTTGAAAAATTGAGTGTGTTTCTATGAAACAGAGAGTTTTTGTTCTCTTTAAAATAGATGATGTTAAATTTTCTGGTATTTTCTATGAATATAGAGAATTGGGTGTGTTTTTATATTAACTCCTGAGTCTGAGAGTAGAACTGACATTAATAGAGACTTTTCTTAAGAGCAAGGATGCACATACCAAGTAAGTAATCTCTTCCTTGAAATTAAGACACGACTATATGTTTATGGCTATTAAAGTCCATGTGGTCCAATGGAATGAGACTGGTTTTACAATCTATTTAATTTTTTTGGAAACCTTGCTGGGTACTAGCGCTGTGTATGGAAAGCTGATAAGCTTTCATGACTAATAATCTTTAATATTAAGTAAAATTACACTGGGCATTTCTTCCTTCTCCCAATATTTAGGACACAGAACTCTCAGACTGGTAGTAATATAGAAAAATCCCATTAGCACACTGTTTGCTTATAAAATTATTCCTGGTGACTTGATGTAAACAATATTAAAACATAATGGGAGACATCACACCAATATCTTATTTAGGGTAAATATTATATATTCTACTAAACAATGAATAAACTACATAATAATATTCAGCTAAACAATTCTATAAGAACATAAAAATTCTATAAAATTTTATAGAAAATTCTATAAAAAATTCTATAAAAATTCGCTAAACAATTCTATAAGAACAGATTGTAAAAATGTAGATGACTGTTCATTGGTCTCAATATTTTAAAACAAATTTAAATAAATAGTTTCATTGAGAAACTGATACCATTGAAATAAAAAGTGCATCACTAACAATAATCTTCAGCTTATCAGGAAAATATCTGATTATAGTATCCCATGTGATTGATATTACCAGAGGTTACTAACTATTGAGCGCAAGCTTGACAAATAAAAGGAGAGAAATCTGTCATCTCACTTGTGCAACATAAAGGCGCCTCTCTTGGGAAGCTGGGGGCATTAACTATAAGTAAAAATGCTAAAACTTGGTTAATTCTTTGTTCTACTGAATGAATATATAACTGCTAAGAAAGTATGTACCAGACTTTTTTTTTTTTTTGGTCCCTCAGCCCACAAATCATGATATAGAGACTGATTAATAATGAAAACTTGGCCTATAGCTTGGGCTTGTCCCAAACCAATTTCTATTCATCTGTGTGCTGCCGTGTGACGCATGGCTTTTACCTCTCCTCCAGCATGTCTTGATCCCTTTAAATCTGGCTTGTGATACTGCCTTTCTTCTTCCCAGAGCTCTCTCTATCCTGAAATCCTGCTTAAAACGCCTGCCTAGCTATGACCATTTAGCTTTTATTAAACCGATCATAGTGACACATCTTCACACAGGGTAAAGGAATATTCTACAACAAAAATACAAGTCATTTTTCTGCAACATATAAAACCTACTAATGAAAACTGATCTTACACAGACATTAAGAATTTCCCAATAAGGCATTGAAAAAAATCTTTATCTACAAAATAATTGCATTAAAAACCAACAGAATGCACAAGTTAGTATTATTCTAATTATTTGGAAATCAGTAAAATTTTTTTTTTTTTGGTTTTTTTTTTTTTTTTTTGAGACAGGGTTTCTCTGTGTAGCTTTGCGCCTTTCCTGGAACTCACTTGGTAGCCCAGGCTGGCCTCGAACTCACAGAGATCCGCCTGGCTCTGCCTCCCGAGTGCTGGGATTAAAGGCGTGCGCCACCACCGCCCGGCTGGAAATCAGTAAAAATTTGTATGTGACACAAAAGATAAAGATATTTTAAGTGAAAATAAAAAGACAAATAGTAAACTTATAGAACTAAATTATAGTAGGAAATATAATTATGTACACATTTTTGAAGATGAAGACACGAGGGCCTAATAATTTTTTAAAGTTCAAATTTCTAAGCAGAGAGATGTAAATTAAAAATCTGATATCAATTCAGAAACATCAGGGTGATAATTTAAAGGTCTGACATCAGTAAGATGGTAGCAGAAGAAGACCGTTGCTGGGTAGTAAGTAATTTGGTGCAATCCTGCTGTAGTACTATTTGCAAGGTACATATCAACAATCACTAGTATACCAATGTTAGTTAAGTATGTTAGAGATGACATTTGATAGAATCATCATGAAATATATCATAGAACACTCATACTAAACTGCTGGGATAATAGAGTAGAGAAAGATCCCAATGGCCTTTAAAACAACAATAAAAAATAAAACATTAATTAAATGAAATATAATAAAAATTGAATATGAGTGAACAGTACAAACAAGAAGGCAAGATAATTCACAGACAGAGAATATGTTGACACCATATGGTAAGTTTTAAAAGATTAAGACTGTATACTTTGAAATTTTAAGATTAAGAGATTCACATAAATATGATTAAATTCTAAAGGAAAAAGAAAACAGGAAAAAATAAAAACAAAATTTAGTTGAGTCTCTTATGGGAGAAAATTCCTATGAGAAAGACAAGGAATTGTCCTCATAAAAGGAGGCCACTTGGGGGTCCATAAGTACAAACAGCTGTGAACATAGAGATATCTATTTTACTTTTAATGAAAAACTTTCAAGTCACATAATGTGTCAGGTTTTGTTGTTGTTGTTGTTATTCCACAGAAGTAAAATTGCAGTATTCAATAAGCATCTTGGGAAGTGTTTTTAAGGGTTAGGTAAAAATGTAATATTATAGTCTTCCAGAAAAAATATGCATATCTATAACAAAAGCACCTCAAAATCTTTTCTTCAAAAGAATAAAAATCTGCTGACATCAAAAGCAACATCTATTGTAACGTTAGAGGGCAATAAGTCAGCACTAACTAAAATCATCTAAACTTGTATTTAACCACAGCAGCATACTTTTGAAGTGATTTAAAATTATCATGAGATGCAAACCCTGCACTTCTGCACCAACACATACCTTCTAAGAATGAAATCTATTAGGCACATTCTTGAAAGTTGTTTATTAATCTATAAAATAAATAAATATAATGTAATAATTACTTGGAAAATCACTAAAAGGTGCAGTTAATTCTAATAGTCATTCATTAAAAATCAAAATTCATCCAACCACAAGCAGTTGTCTGGTTGATGTAACCTCCTGCACTTGTAACACAGACCAATCTTGGTTGAGTCTCCTTCTAAAAGTTCTTTAATTTTCTCTCTCACCACACAGTGAAGCAAAATCCCACATGATCTGGACATTAGCCACAAAATAACGTGTGTAGGCTCATTGGTTTTCAGTCTTAAACACCTTGTGTTTCTTGCTTGATTAGGAGCAGTTTACTTCTTATTAACAGCAAGGTGGGGATAAAAGCTTCTCAGTTGCTGTTTTTTACATAAAATATGTCATAGAATAGTCTCTGAGTTCTAATCAGAAGAAATCATCTAATAGAATTTTAAGGCTGAAAAGAGTGTATCTAGATATTTGACCTTTTGGCTAAGACTGTCCCTTTAGAGACACTGAAATCTCCAAATTGGTTGTACTTTGTCTACACTGTCAAGTAATTTTGCTTTCCTTTCTCTCATCTTGGATACTTATACATAGTTCAAGGAGCAGGATTTAATTTAGGCTTGCTATCATCTTTCATGTAGCTTCCACAGAGTGAATTAAAAATTTGTGAATTCTAGGCTGGAGAGATAACTCAGCATTTAAGAGCATTTACTATCTTACAAAGGACTTGAATTAATGCTTATAAAACCAGTTTCATGAGATATGACACCATCTTCCGGTTTCTGAGAACATCCACACACATGTACACATACCTGCACCTACAGACATGTACATACATGTATTTAAAAATAAAATATATCTTCAGTGAAAACAAGCTTTGAATTTAAAAAAAAAATCAGGGAAAAAGTATGTGGCTCCAGTTTAGTCCATAATAAGAAAAGTAATAGTTCCTTAATTAAGCAGATGCACACATGAGAATTGTGTGTGTGTACTGTAAATCTACGATGCTGAAATAGTTCATCTCCTACAGCCTAGGATGAATTTAGCTACAGCCTATATAGTGGTTCCAGATAAGGGTTCCATTTTGTAGAAGTAGCCTTAATCAAAAAATGGTTGGTTACTCTGGTATCTCTGTCCTTTTGTCTGCAAAGACTGATTTCTGGACTTAACAGCAAAGTTGCTCATATAAAGACACGATTATTTTGACAGCATGCCCAAGAACTGTACAAGATCAAACTAAACAAAATCCCAACATAGAAGGGAGAGGTAGTGATTATTTCTCACCCCTAGGTAGTCAATGGCATTTAACAGTTGCTAGGAGGGGGAGAGGAAGTTTTCTTTAAAGGCATAGTCCCTGATAATAGAACACGCTTCAGTAGATAGCAAATACAAAGGAGTATATAGACAGCAGTATTTTAACTGATGGGTTTAAAAAACTTTAGCTTGAACTGTTTAGGGGCCCCCCAGGCAGTGGAAATGTGACTCATCCCTAGTACATGACCTGGCTTTTTGGAGCCTAGCGCCTATGGTAGGACACTTTGTGCAGCCTTGGTGCAGGGAGGAGGGGCTTTGATCTGCCTCAACTGAGTGTACCAGGCTCTGCTGACTCCTCATGGGAAACCTTGCTGTGTAGGAGGTGGGAATGAGGGTGTGGTTTTGGGGAGAGGTCTGGAGGGAGGGAGGACAGGGGAATCTGTGGTTGGTATGTAAAATGAACAGAAAATGTCTTAAGAAAAAAAGAAAAAAAAACAAAATCAAAACAAACAAACAAAAAACTTAGGACAAAAAATTGGTTGGATATGTAATAGAAGTGAATCTGGAAGGAGTTAAGGGGTAAGAGTGAATATGACCAAAGTATAAAAATTGGAACACAATAAAATATGTATTAAGCTTTAATAAATAAAATAAAATACAAAAAGAAGAAAAAATCCTAAAATACTATTAATCTAAATAAATGAAAACCTCAAACCTTCAACCCAGAAATGTCAACAAATGTGTACAATACTTCCAGTATTTGGTACCTAGATACAGAGGAGAATATGAGGAACATGCCACTTATTCATGGTGAAAATGACTTCTCATTTTCTCTTTAGTTTAGACTTACTATGTACAAAGCAGTACAAAGTGATGTTAAGTTATTTTAAGAGTTAAAAAAAAAATCTTTTAAGAGGAACAACCCATAATACCCTCAAGCAAAAATGGTCCTTTTAAAAAAATAAATGTAGGTGTGTAAATTACTTCCATAAGTCACACCAAGAGGATTAGATTAAAAGAGACTTTATTTCTCTAGAAAGTAAGCAATTATTGTGAGTTCAAGGTCCTTTATAAAAACAAAAAAATTCTCAGATCAAGCTCAACACATACTAAGTGTGATGGTTGAGAGTAGATCAGACCCTGTAGTTCAAGTGTGCAAAGTCTCCTTGTAAGTATTACAGTTTGATTAATGGAAACCTAGCTTATTCCATCCATTTGCCTGCAAAAAAACATTTTCTTTATTCATTCTTCAGTGGAGGGGTATCTAGGTTGTTTCCAGGTTCTGGCTATTATGAATAATGCTGCCATACCTTGAGGCAGGGGGGGAGGAGATTGGTCCTGCTGTAACTTGATATGCCATGCTTTGTGGATTCCAAAGGGAGACCTTGAACAGCATCTGAATGGAGAGAGAAAGAATGGGGGAAATGAATGGGCGGAAGGAGGGAACAGAAGGAGAGGAGGGAGGGGAAACTGTGGTTAGTATGTAAAATGAAATAAAGAAAAATGTTGTGAATGAAAAAAAAACAAAGGAAATTAAGGTTATTTCCCAATATTATTTTTCTTCTCCTTTCTTTAATGAAATCATAGCTGTCTTACAGTTATGATTTTAACATATAAATAAATGCCTGGAAAATATTTGGTTTTGACATCATGTTTAACCAAAGTCAGTTTATTAAGATCCTAAATGAGAAAGCATAGAGCACTCAGTAATAGGTGTGGAGACCTAGGGAGTGCTTCCTGTGGTGCAGAGTCAAAAGACAGAATAGAATAAAAGTTCCAATCTTCAATATCAGCTTCTGTGCCTGTGTATATTGAAAAATACCGTGGCTGTAGCAGTTTGAGGGCCAGTCATTTTTCCTAGAGATGCCTTGGGATTTAGCCATGTAGAAGGAGCTAGTGATTACAGTGATGGAAAACCCTGAATGGGTATATAGGGGTGCTGTGAGTATTAAGGTTAAGGTGAAAATAGAATGTCTTTGCTGCCTTTTGCAATGATTTTATTCCCTACCCACTCCCCACAATAAAAGGAGGAGACTTGTTACTACTAATTCATATTGATTACATTTTCCCACTTTTCAGACATATAATTATGCAATGCTAGTCATGAGCCTATAGAGTAAAGGTTATTCATACAATGTATCAACTTTAAATAATTAATTTAAGAAAATTTTCCTCAATGTTTCCTGGACATGACATCATCTTAACTACTCATTCATCTGAAGATTAGGCTCTACTATGCTCAGAACCTCACACTGCTGATAACCCATTTGGTCTCCCACTGATTCCAGTTTTGAAGAAGTGGCAGAGTTCTCCTTGTATCCAAAACATGTGTGCTACAAGGCTTTAGATAGGCACTGAGGATGCTTCTCCAATTGTATTTTCTTTATCCTGGTCTACTCCTTCCACACTGACACTTATTTAAAATAGTTTTCTTTTTGACTAGATGCTCCAAAAAATAATTTCTTCTAATAATACTGCCAGAAAAGAAAAGGAACCTGAAGGAAAGGGAAGCAGAAGATACTATTAGCACTAATTTCTACTGTGATATATGAAGCCCGTAATTCTCCCAATTCACCTGGTAAAATTGCCTTCATATTTTATTCTTCCATAAGCTTGGAAGCTGGCAGAAGAGAAAAAAATCATTTCATTGTAATTCGAATGTTTGTCTCATATTTTACCTTATTTCCCAGAGAGTAAAGACAACCACTCTTTTTTGGTAAATGCTGTTTTATTTCCAATAATCAGTGTGAATCATTTATAGAATTTCAGTGAAACAAAATAGATATCATTTGTACAAATTTTGCAATAACTTAATAAACTTAAAATTCTTTTAAATTTTACATTTGTAAATTTTTGATCAGTGAAAACATTTTTTTGTTGTATTATAGATGTTTAGTCATACCTTTGCCATTTGAAATTTGGTAATACTAATATAAATTCTAAATATCTTAGATTATTAAAAGAAAGCTTTGAGCAATCTCTCAGAATGTTAGCACATAAACATAGCTGGACATCACAAAATTCTGGAACCAGAAAATCAAATATCAGGAACTCAGAACACGGAGTCACCTGAAGCTACACAAACCTTTACTTTCATGCTCTCTGAACACAGACTTCTTAAACTTGCTTCTTTGAAGTTGTTGATGGGTTTAATGTAGTTCTGTGGGAATGTGAAATGACATGGCTTCCCCAATTGTGGTCTGAAATGGCTTCCCTAGCAAAGCACTCATGACTGTCCTTCTTGAGACAGTTCTAAATTTGGAGAGGTAAAATGTAGTTTCTCAGAGTAAACAGACCGTGTGTGTGTGTGTGTGTGTGTGTGTGTATGTGTGTGTGTGTGTGTGTGAGAGAGAGAGAGAGAGAGAGACAGAGAGACAGAGAGACAGAGAGACAGAGACAGAGAGACAGAAAGAGAGATCTCAAAGCTTAAGGTACTATGGTTCTTCCTGCTCTTTCAGTGGTTAATAACAATGCAATCTCTGTTAAGATTTTTGACACATTGGCAAAAATATAGTACAGCAATAAATTGGAAATGATGGGCAGAAAAATATGTAATTAATTTCAGTTTGATATTTTATGCTTGAAATAGAGCCACTAATTTATGTCACCTTATATTTTTAGGTTTTATAATTTATGTTTAACACTAAATATATTGTGGATTCATTTCACTGGAAGACATTTGATAAAAATCAAAAATTTAACATGGATCCTTTATAAGCTGCATGTTAAAATAAAAAAAATAGCATGAAAAATAAAAGTCAATGACAATAACTGTGGTGGTATTGTGTTCCCCAAAATATTGTATACCCTAATAAACTCATCTGGGGTCAGAGAACAAAAAAGCCACTAGATATGTAGGATAGGCAATGGTAGCACATGCCTTTAATCCTAGCATTCCAGAGGCAGAAATCCATCTGTTCAAGGATACAGGCAAGAATGGTGACTCACACCTTTAATCCCAGAAAGTGAGCCTTTAATTCCAGGGAGTTATGGTAGAAAGCAGAAAGGTATATAATGCGTGAGAACCAGAAACTAGAAGCATTTGGCTGGTTAAGCATTGGGCTAGTTAAGCTTTTAGGTTTTGAGCAGCACAGTTCAGCTGAGAGCCATTCGGATATGAGGACACAGAGGCTTCCAGTCTAAGGAAATAGAATCAGCTCAGAAACTGGCAAGGTGAGGAAGTTGTGGTTTGTTCTGCTTCTCTGATTTTCAAGCATTCACCCCAATAACTGGCCTCAGGTTTGTTTTATTAATAACTTTTAAGATTGATGCTACAAAAAACAAACACTACTTATTGCAAAAGTAGCTCCTATTCTGAATATATTGTTTCAATTTGTAATTGATCACTGCATAAATTATAATATTATTAATATTAATTATAACAATTTAATTTTATACATGATGACACTGAAATCTCATCTAAAGTTTGCTGTTTGAGCAGTTTATACTTGTTTTTCTTGGAAAAATAGATGATACTACAATGTGCTTGTATGTATATGTATGTGGAGTTTGTGTTTATGTGCAGAATTAAATCCTGGAATTTTTATCCCTGTATGTTCTATTTTACAATATAATTATAAACTATTTCAGTTAGTAATGAAACACAATTTAAAAACCCATTTAATCCATTAAATATTGAAATATAGAGAATATTTAGACAAGCTACCAATAGAGATAATAACTTAGACATAGTTGGTTAGTGAACTAACAAGCACCTGGAAAAACTAAAATCATAGGTAATCACTACCACACAAAAAAAGAAACTTGAAAAGAAATCTATTCTCCATCATATGCTTTATGTAATATTCTTCAATGAAGGCATTTTTTCTAAATCTACACATTTAAGGCTAGAGGCATTGAATGCTATCTTCTGCAGGGATCTGGACAGAAGCAGAGGGACATAGAAGCATTCAAAAAGTTCAAGTGTAATTTAAAGCCAGCATAAGTTAACTCAAACTTCTGGAGTGATTGAACCAACCTATATAATTTAGAATTCAACAAACCTGAAAAACAAGAAGCTAGTGCTCATTTGTCGTCTCACTATGCAGAGCATAATGTTACATTCCTAAGCATAGTTATCATGAATGCTCCAATTTGTGAATGTTGTTCATAGAGGTATCAATAACAGAATGGTTCTCAGTGAATTACAAACTAATAAAAAAGTAGGATACCATTCAAAATGACAGTGTGGCTATGAGACTTTCTGCTTCCAATCAGTAGTGTTTTCTACCTCTTCACAGAAGGATCTCCTTGGTGTCTATATATTTAGATTTTCAGTTAACACCAACACTACCGGCTTATACATATATAGAACTAATTGGTTGGGTTTTCTATACATTTTGTTTTGCACTGTGAGGACAGCATATTTCATTCAGCATTCATCTGTTTGTGCAAGTGTTTCTCATTTGATTTGATTTAACATTGTTTGAGTTCAGATGTATTTTTTTCAAATATAAGGGTACACAAAGTAGTTATACATCAAATACATTTAACTCCTAAGATAGAAGGTTAATGGCTAAGCAATTTATCACTGAGCTTTGCTGTTTCAGGTTAGGGGAGTTGAGCTGTTTCAGAGGAGGTGACAGTCATTCTGTAATGGTACTTCAAACTAGATGAAGGGTGGAGAGTGGCAAAAGTTGAGTCCAAGAGGAGCTGACCAATTTTGGAAAATGAGGCACAGAATGATGTCTAAGAGGACCAAGACCATTAGTGTTGCAGCAAGAGGACTCAATTTCACAAGAGACAGGAAGAATCTAAAGCCATTACTCTGAGTTTATGCAGTTAAGTTTTACAGGGTTTATGGGCTACAAACAAAAAAAATTGTTTGCCTCCAGAAAGTTATAAACCTAACGTGCATACACATCCCCAAATTATGTTCAAGTTTTACATCTGTGTAGTATTTTCATGCAGTGCCAAATCTTTAAATAGCAAGTTGAGGAGGACTACTCAAATGTTTTTCAACATATATTTTTATCAAATTATGGAGTAATAACTCATGTAACTTGGAGAATTTCCTTTAAAAATAGGGAGAAATAATTACTGATAAAGAGGAAAATGGATACAATCAATGATTCTGTACACATGTCTCAGTATTTTGGATCATATATTTTAAGTCCTTCCTAATAGCTGTTCAAAAGTCACTTATTAGTAAATGTATTGAGTGGAATAATTGTAGTCTTTTGAGTATCAGTAGGTCTCTCTCCAAGGAGACCTAAGGCTTCTAAGCAAGCCTAACTTCCATTTACAGTTTCCATAGCTGGAATAATATTTATGCACATTACCTAATTTGGTATAGGTTAACACTAAAAGTTGGTCTAAATTTGCTATTCAAACAGTTGGTACTTATTTCTTTGGGATAAACAACTAATACTGCAGTGTGTGTGTGGTGTGTGTTTGCAGTGTGTGTGTGTGTGTGTGTGTGTGTGTGTGTGTGTGTGTGTGTGTGTGTGTGTTTGAGACAGGGTTTCTCTGTGTAGCTTTGGTTCTATCCTGGATCTTGCTCTGTAGACCAGGCTGGCCTCAAACTCACAGAGATTCACCTGGCTCTGCCTCCCAAGTGCTGAGATTAAAGGTGTGCACCACCCCCACCCGGCCAGTGTATGCAGTTTCAAAACCTGTAATTTCTGTCATGTTTCCCTCTTAATAATTGTTCACAGCTTCTCTTTTTAAAAACCCTCAAACAGAAATATTTCTTTTAATCTGGAGTATAACTCAAAATAAAATGAAAATTCTTGTGTTTTAGTTTTTTAACATGTAGTGTTAAAAGGTTGTGATGTTTGTTATGGACCAGTGGTTGTCATCCTGTGAATTGTGACCCATTTGGGCGGTTGGATGACCTTTTCACATATCAGATATTCTGCATATCATATATTCACATTATGATTCATAACAGTATCAAAATTCCAGTAATGAAGTAGCAATAAAATAATTTTATGATCGGGGATTACCACAACATGAAAACTGTACTAAAGGGTCACAGCATTAGGAAGGTTAAGAGCCACTGGTACAGACTATGAAAACTATGCACCAGTTTTTTTCCTTAGGCTAAAAATGTAGCAAATCTTCAGGTGATGAATCACTTCATGAATTAATATTATGGATCTCAAAATACTAACTTTTATGGTTTTGGGGTTTTTTTTTTGTTATTGAGTGTGAAAAAGAAATAATTCCCATCATTACCACATGATAATTTTATGGTGAATCATAGAAAAACAGTTTCAGAGTTTCTAAAGAAAGGATTTGGTTAACAGCTAAGGAAATGATGCAGTTTAGCCTTGGGCTAAACGGACCTAAATTAACAACATGGGAACACTATAAAGTGTTATTGTTGATTAGAGAAGGAAATAGGGTCATGATTATTTATAGAAAGATCCAAGCTCATACAGAACACATTTAAAAGTTAAATGATGTATGTAGGATCACAGAATTATTGATCCAGGTTTAACCTCTAGCATCTCAAGCACATTCCCCTTGAGTTTTCCTGGGGCTCTCAGTAAACATGCTAGATGTTGCAGAGTAATTCAGCTTTCTGAACAGCTCATTTTTGGTTTTAAATATTTTTCACTGTTAGAAAATATCTCCCTTACATCTTATTATGGTCTGCCTGGTTCTCCTGAAATTCAAATTTAGTGTTTTGTTTAGCATGACAAACACCAATAGATAGTTACTGCAAATGAATGTGATGCCAGACGATGGAAATAAGGAGATTAACTCCAGCTAATGGTTCCCAATACTAGGTCAAACCAAGAAATGATAGAGATGTAGAGATGGTTCTGTTTACAGATCTTTATCTATAAATATAGATATCAATGTAATATATTATCAATTTCAGATAGTTGAGTTCCCAGCATGTGCATATTGATATTCATTTCATCTGACACATTTGCCATATTGGGCTTATGCCTGACATTTGATGTTGCTCTTGTATGATTATATTCCAGGACTACCATGAAGATGTGTTCAATATCGCCACTGTGGAGGACTGTAACATCCCATTCTCTTGATTATCTTCATGTCCATGAAGTTGCCAGGCAGCTCTAATTTTGAAATGAATGAATTTTAACATCAGATGAGGATATCCATTAAAAACATCTCTCTATGGATAAGTCTGCCTATGTTTCTACATGTTGTAGTTACAATTTAATTTACAACCATGCATATGGTTGTTGTGGGCAGAGGCATTTTCATTCTTTTCTCTGGGTTTTCCTTCATTTTTTTTCCTCCTCACCATCATGGTAGAAGAGAGGGATCTGGTCTCCTTTGACACAAAATCTCCTTTTCACACAGAGTGAGTTCTCGATTGTACAGTTAGGACTTGCAAGAGATACTCAGGTTGCCCTCCACATTTGCAGATGAATGGGTATCATTATTCCTTAAAAACAATTCCAAATTTACCTCTTTATATTTGTAATGTTGGGTTGACTTGTGTCTGCTTTTACACTTAAGTCAGTATGCTCTAGAATTCCCTTGGTTTGAAATTTTTCAGTACCCAGATCTTATGAAGATAACACACATGTATTGGTCATATATGCTTCTTCTTTGGGAAGCTATATGTTCAGTTCATTACAAATTTATGGATTCTCTCAGTTTACTTTAATGATATTTGGTCTTTAAAAATATAAATATATTCCAGGACTTCAGATATTACAAGATACCTAAAATTTGTATTAGTCAATAAAATCAAACTATAATTTATTCTTTAATGGATAATTTTTGAGTTTTGAAATAAATTTAAAACTTTTGTAATATATTCTAACTTGCTTTTTGAACTTGACATAATATTGCTTTTTTCTTGTTTATTCAACAAAATATTTTGCTGAATCAAATATGTTTTCTTTTTTAAAATAGCCACACATTTATGATTGAAAATTGGAAAATGCATTATTTAATGTATGGATATTGATGAGTTGGGCATATGGTTAGAAATTGAAACCCCTAAAAGAAAGGAAACATGTACAGCCATCATATTCAATTTCTTGCCTCTTTGTTGATTTTTTTAAAGTAGATTTTACATGAAGTCTCTCTTCTTCACAAACTTTTTTAGTGCCCACGAGACTCTGCATAACCTCCCTAGAAAGGATGCCTTTTACCTGTGACATAACATTTGCCTGTTCTTTGCTTTTGGTGGCATACCCAAGAATTCATTCCCTGCCTACATGGATGTTAAGAAATAATCTCCTGTATTTCCCTCCAAGAGTTTTATATTTTCAGGTCTAAGTTTTAATACACATTAAGTTGATTTTTGAGTGTGGTATAAGGCAAAGTTTTACCTTTTCTTTTTCGTTTTCCGAAATAAACTTTCAATACTTTCCCTTGTGTATTTTATCAGCTGTTTGCTTGAACAGAATATCATTGTATTTCATTAAATCTGTCAATCACTTGTATATGCTTCATTGCTCCTATTTCAATAGCTAGTTGCATATTAAATTTCCAGGCCCGCTTATAAATCTGCACCTCAGTGCTCAAGTGGGCTTATTTTAGAGAAATATATAGATCCCCTCATCTTCAAAATAACAAATTGGCAATGTATGAAAAGCATTATGATTCTTCTAATGTATCAGAACCCTGAATCTTAACAAATCTATCTAATTAGGTCTGGAATAATTGAAATGACCAGTTTGGTACATAGTTGTTAAGAATTGCAATGTCTTCTTGGTTGATATTTCCTTTGATGAGTGAATATTGTCCTTCCCTATCTGTACTGATTAGTTTTGGTTTGAAGTCTATTTGGTCAAATATTAAAATGGCTACATAAACTTGCTTCTTAGGTCTATTTGCTTGACACAACCTTTCCTTTTACACTGAGATAATGCCTACCTTGGTGTTGAGGTGTGTTTCTTAGGTTGCAGAAGGATGAACAGTGTTTTAACATCCATTCTGTTATTCAGTGCCTTTTCATTAAAGAATTGAGACAGTTGATGTTCAGCACTATCAGTAAGCAATGTTGTTTCCTTTTTATTTTATTGTTGTTGTGGTGGTGGTGGTGGTGGAGGTGTGTGTGTGTGTGTGTGTGTGTGTGTGTGTGTGTGTGTGTGTGTGTGTGTGTGTTTCACCTCCTCTCATTGCTGGTTTGGAATGATTTATTCCTTATGATTTTCTGGGTTATGGTTATCCTCTTTAGACTGAATTTTTTCTTCTATCACCTTCTGTAGGGCTGAATTTATAAATATTGCGTAAATTGTTTTACTATGGAATGTCTGTGGTGGTATTGTGTTCCCCAAAATATTGTACACCCTAATAAACTTATCTGGGGTCAGAGACAGAACAGCCACTAGATACAAAGGCTAAAAAATGGTGGCACTCAACACCTTTAATCCTAGCATTCCAAAGGTAGAAATCCCTCTGGATCTCTGTGAGTTCAAGGCCACATTGAAAACAGCCAGGCGTGATGACACACGCCTTTAATCCCAAGAAGTGAGCCTTTAATCCCAGGGAGTGATGGCAAAAACAGAAAGATATATAAGGTGTGAAGACCAGAAACTAGAAGCATTTGGCTGGTTAAGCTTTTAGACTTTGAACAGCACAGTTCAGCTGAGATTCATTCTGGATAAGGAAACAGGATCAGCTGAGGAACTGGTTAGGTAAGGAAGCTGTGGCTTGTTCTGCTTCTCTGATCTTCCAGCATTCACCCCAATAACTGGCCTCAGGTTTGTTTTTATTAATAAGACTCTTTAAGATTCCAGCTACAAATGTCTTATTTTTTCCATCTATTCTGATTAAACGTTTTGCTAGTATAGTACTTTGGGCTGGGATGTGTCCTTTTTGAGTTTGTAGAACTTCTTCCAGGTGTCCCTTCTGGGTTTTGGAGTCTTCACAGTGAAGTCAGCTGTTTTTCTAATAGGACTGCCTGTAGATGTTATGTGATCTTTTTCCTCTGCAGGTTTTAATAATCTTTTCTTGTTCTGTGTGTTTAGTATTTTGATTATTATGTGCTAAGGTGGATTTGCTTTCTGGTCCACTCTATTTGGTGCTCTGCACAACAGGATACCATAGTTCTAAAAAGTAAAACTACTAAAATTTAAATCACATACTGACCCTCATACACTCATAGTGGGAGACATCAGTACCCAAATCTTAACAATGCATAGGTCATCCAGACAGAAAAATAAATTTGGTAGCTGATGGCATTAACTACATGGAATTAAAATATATTTACAGAACATTTCACCCAAATAGAAAAGAATATAACATATTCTCAGCACCCCATGGACCTTTCTCCAAAACTGATCTTGTAATCAGACACAAAGCAATTATCAAAAGTTACACAAAAATTTAAATAACACACTGCATCCTATCTGACAAAAGGCTATCTCATTAGATTTTTGTCAAAGGCAGAAAAGGCCTTTGGCAATTCCCAATACTCCTTTGTGATAAAAGTCCTAGAGAGATTAGGAATACAAGCAAAATACCTCTATATAATAAAGGAAATTCATAGCAAAACCATAGACAATATCAATTTAAATGGAAAGAAACTCAAAGATATTCCACTAAAATCATAAACAAGTTAAGGTTGTCCACTCTCTCCATATCTGTTCAATATAGTACCTTAACTCTTAGCTGAAATGGTAAGACAACCAGAAGAGATTGTAAGAGCACAAATATGAAGGGAAGAAGTCAAAGTATTTTTATTTTCAGATGATATGATAGCATACATAAGTTACCCAAATACTCCACCAGGACACTCCTACATATAATAAACACTGTAAGCCAAGCAACAGTATACAAAATTAATTCACAAAATTTGTAGCCTTCCTATATACAAATGACAAATGGACTGAGAAAGAAATCAGGGAAACAAAACATTCATAGTAGCATTAAATTAAATAAAAAACAAACAAACAAATGAAAAACATAGGGCAACTAGAACCATGAAAGTAAAAATGTTTCAGGGTAAAAACTTTAAGGCACTGAAGAAATAAAATGATATCACAAGGAAACATCTCCCATGTTCATGGATTTTTCTCAGATCTTGAAAGGACAAATTTCAGCTTCATGTGGAAACAAACAAAACTAGGAAAGCTAAAACAATCCTGAATATTACGAGAACAACTAGAGATATCACCACCACAGACCTCAAATTTTACTACAGAATTACAGTTAAAAAAAAGTATGATATTAGCACAAAAGCAGTGAGTCTAAGGTTTCATATCTAACTTATCTTTTATCATAACTAAGGAAAATTATAACTATCTAGTTTTCAACTACATCAAAGACCTCAGAAGGATATAATATTACCTGAGAAATGGTAGAAGGACACAAGCAACTTTCGGGATTCTTGCAAGAGCAAACAGGCAGCTGGCAACCTGGACAGTCATCCAAAGTTCTTTTGTAAAGTTGGGGCATCTGTCTTCAGCCCACAGGCCTAGAGTCTCTCAGTCACTTTTCTCTGTGTCCTGTAGAATGTCTGGCAGTTTCCTCTGTGAAGTAGGAGCCTGAAGGACCATTTTGCCAAGCAAAGTTCAGTAGTCACCTTCCTATGGGTCCTGCATGTCCAGTTGATCAAGCAGTCCAGACAAGAACAGTTTCTTGCCCAAATGGCTCTTTTTGCCAAAGTGAAGATAAACTCCACATGGAGTGTCTTCAACACCCATCCTCCTCTCTCAAGTAAATCGGTGCTGCCAGGAGCAGACATGTCTCACTGTCCAGAAAGTCTAAATTTTTAAAACATTTTATATGCCATATTCTGTAGGTCTTTGAATTCTTTGAAGATTACCTATCTATCTAAAATATATCTATGTATACCTAGAAAACTGAACTAAAATGCTACAAGTTTGACTATCATAGAAGACTAATTGTTAATCTGTGTTTCTTATTTACCCATTACAATCTAAATGAGTAACATAAACATAATACCTCAAATGAGAGTAGAAATATCTATACAGTATAACAAAATCAAGTTTAAACTTGTATCAATAAACTAAAATCCATAGCAATGTAAAACATTTTTAAACAAGTTGCTCTTTAAAAGTAGGTTCAATAATCTACCCTTTCATCCTATCATCTATATCATATCCCCTTTTTTTCTTTAGAAAGAGATTGCATTTATAATCAACCTGTTTTTTAAAAAAAACATTGGTTTTTCTCTGTCCCACACCAGAGGGCTCTTCTGATATGGTACATAAGAATCTCTTAACCTTTTATTTTAAGAATATGCTTGAGTTTAGAGAAGGAGTGAGCCAATTCCATCTCCAAAGCAAGCTTAGTATATTTGGGAATTTGGGCATAGGTTCTCTTACTACTTCCTGCTGGAGGGGGGTGCTGTATCTTGTGGAGACACAAAGAAAATTTTAGAATTGTCTGAGCCAGTTGCCTTCAAACTGTTTTGGATTTTGGATCATTTGGGCCATGGTGTCATTGGAGACCTTTCAGGGGGTCTTGGCTGGTCAAACCTGATATATCTTAATCTGGAGCAAATCCATAGCTTCTTGATTTCTGTGGAGCCTCCTTTCCAAGTCAACATAGCCTTACATCCAAATTTTGAAGTCAAGGTACCTTTAAAATATACATATTGGCTTAACTCAACAGCTTACAATCAAATGTCTTTCTGCAGTTAAGAATATCAAAGACAGCATAATCCAGATTCTCTGTGTGATATTCATCTTTACATGGCTTATTTTTTATATTAATTTTACTGTCTCTTTAAAGACTTTATTTTTTAAAACTATGTATTTCTTTATATAACTGTATATATCACCTTTTTTGTCTCTTTCAAGCCTATGTATAATTTACACACATTGTAAACTATTCCATCTGAATCTGTCTTATTGTGAACATATTGCTTTATACTGCAGCATTCTAAGACTGAAAAGGCGCTGTGGCTGCTGGCTCCACCCACATCATCTTCCCAACATGGCAGTGGTATGTTTACCACCAGCTCTGGCAGCCATCAACTCTCAGAAACAGTGGTTCTATGCTTCTATCAAAGCAGCCTGCAACCCAGAAACTTGCTTTTGTGTTTGTTTTTATTTGTTTGTTTGTTTTGTTGTGTTTTGTTTTTGCACTAGCAAAGGCTAAATCTACCATGAATAATGTACGGCTTGTAGACACCTCATTCCAGCCATACTGCACCTCAAGCGTGCATGCTAGGAACCCGCCATAGTAGCTCAAACCTGCAGGCTGCCACTAACTTGAGTGATACAACTAGGAGGCTGTTTTTAGCTCCATTTTAGAATCTTTTTTCTCAGGTTTTAGATGGAAACTCTTGCCAACCCATTGGGCGATATTTGTAGCTGGAGTGTTTCTCTCCAGTTCCTGCCAAGCTCCAGCAGTCCCGTAGTCCACTTATAAAATAAACACACAGACTCTTATATTATTTAAACTGTTTGGCCTAATGGCTCAAGCTTCTTGCTATCTAGTTCTTCTATTTTAAATTAACCCATTTCTATTAATCTATACCTTGCCACACAACTCATGGCTCACCTACATCTTCACATTTTGCTTGTCATGGTGGTGGCTGGCAGTGTCTTCCTGTTTCCACAATTCTCTTCTCTGCTTGTCTAGCCTATACTTCTAGCCTGGCTACTGGCTAATCAGCATTTTGTTTATACAGAGCGATATCCACAGCATACATATTTCACTTTTATGTTGTATTTACTGTTTAGTCAATGATAAGCAATATAGAAGATATGACCACAGAGGTTAGGTATAGAGTAAGGGACTAGTGTTGACAGATCTCCATAGGAAATGTAAATAGTTATAAGTGGATGGGAGCCTGGAATGGAGAGGATGGAGTGGGATTAGGGGCAAAGAGGGTAGTGAGGGAGGAAATATAGGCAGACACAGCTAAAATTAAGAACCACTTGGGTGGTATGGAAGTCTAACACAGTAGAAGCTTCCAAAATTATACACATATATGAAATTAATGTAAATGAAATTGCCAAATAATAGGGGAAATAATAGGGGAGACAGATCCTCAAAAGCCACCTCTTGTCACCAAATGAAGCTTCCAGTCCCTGGACTGGTTCACATATAATTGATTGTTTTGGGGGAAGAGTTCCCATAGGAACCAACAAACACCCCAGGCTGTTGTCAAGACTATATATAGGTTGCTGTCCAAAAACTGACTTCAAGGCCCCACTGCTGAAGACAAAATCTATATAACTCAATGAACATAAAAAAGTCTAGCTGGTGCCTTCTTAGAGCCTTCACCCCCAGAGGGTAGTTTCATTGGTACATAAAGATGTGCCACATGCCATCAAAGCAGAAACATAAATATTAACCCAGCCATAAACCCTTTGATCTGAAATGTGTCCGGACTGCAAGATATGCTAATGCAGTGGTGGCATAAGCTCCATGCACCAATACCAAATAAGACTTTAGGCCCACTCTTCAAGGTGTATCCTACACCAGACCTGCTTGAGTGATCAAGAACCTGAGACTAGATAGCCCAGGGACCTAGGATAAACCCAAATATTATTGCTGCTTTTTAAAAAAAGGTAGCAATAAAATGACTCCTAAGGTCATTCTGCTATACTTGCAGATTAGTGCCTTGCTTAGCCATCTTCAGTGAAGCTTCCTCCTGCAACAGGTTCGAACAAATACAGAGACCCACAGTCAGACAATATACAGAGATGCAGAGAGTGAGAGATGTTGGAACACTCAGTCTTAAATGGGATGTCTTCATCAAATCCCTCCTCTAGGGCTCAGGGATCACTACAGAAGTGGAAGCAGAAAGAGTGTAAGCTAGAAGGGATGTATAACACCAAGAAAACAAGGCCCTCTAAATCAAGAGGTTCAAGGACCAAAGCTGCATGCACAGGGGCCTACATGAGTTTGCACCAGATGAGGTCATATAGCTAAAAGCAAAAGACACATTCCTACATCCATAACCCAGAAGCAATTATTTATCCTTTTCTCATACAATACATCTAGTCACAGCTTCCCCTTCCTCCACTCTTCCCATCCCCTCCACCTCCCTTCTTTTCCAGATCCATGCCTCCTGCACCCCCACCCCAGAAAAGATCAGACCTCCCAGGGACATCAACCAAACATGATATAACAAAATACAATAAGATCAGGCTCAAACCCTCACATCAAGGCTGGGCAAAGCAACCCAGTAAGAGGGAAAGTGACCCATGATCAGACAAAAGAGTCAGAGACACCCTTACTCCCACTGTCAGGAGTTATCCCAAAACACCAACCAACAAACATAACATATGTACAGAGGATCCAGTGCAGATCCATACAGGCTCTGTGATGGCTGCTTCAGTCTCTGCGATTGCTCTTTCAGTCTCGGTGAGCCCCTCTAAGCCCTACTTATTTGAAATCACCATTTTAAAATGAAAATTTAGTTTTCTCCAAGGAAGTCTCACTGGGGAAACAAACTACTCTTAAGGATAAACCCCATACCCAGCAGTAGATGACCAAGAGAAGAATTCAAAGGCATCTTTGAACATTCCCTGTTTCAAATTGTTTTGTCAGGGCTTTTCATTTAAAAAAAAAAATCTGTAGGCTGTCTTTTTTGTCCTATTGATGGTGTTATTTGCCTTACCCTAGCCTCTCAGTTTTAGGAGGTTCCATTTATTGGTTGTTGTTTTGTACTGTCTGTGCTATGGGTGGTCTATTCAAGAAGTCTCCTGTGCCAATCAGTTCAAGGCTATTTTCCACCATCTCTTTTATTAAGTTTAGTGAATCTGGTTTTATGTTGAGGTCTTTGATTGCCTTGGACTTTAGTTTTGTGCAGGATGATAAATATGGGTCAATTTGTATTCTTCTACATGCTGACATCCAGTTAAAGCAACACGTTATTGAAGATGCTTTCTTGTTTTCCATTGTGTATTTCAAGCTTTTTTACTAAAAATCAGGTGTTCATAGGTGTATAGATTTACACCTGGGCCTTAAATTCAATTCCATTGATCAAACTGTCTGGTTTTATGCCAATGCCATGTTGTTTTTATTACTGTAGATCTATAGAACAACCTGAAGTCAGGGATAGTGACACCTTAGATGTTCTTTTATTGCATAGGATTGTTTGGGCTATCATGGGCTTTTTGTTTTTCCATATGAAGGTGAGTATTATACTTTAATTTTCACTAATCCTGCATCCAACAGACAGCTAATATCTAAAACATATAAAGAACTCAATAAACTAGATATCAACAAACCAAATAATCCAGTTTAAAAATGGGGTACAGATCTAAACAGAAAATTCTCTACAGAGAAATCTCAAATGGCAAGAAACACATAAAGAAACATTCACATCCTTAGCCATCAGAGAAATATAAATCAAAACAACTCTGAGTGTCTGTCAGAATGGCTGAGATCAAAATAACAAGTGAGAGCTTATGCTGCTGAGGATGTGGAGCAAGAACACTCCTCCCTTGCTGGTAGGAGTGCAAACTAGTACAGCCACTATGGAAATCAATGTGGCAGTTCCTCAGAAAATTGGGACTAGATTTACATCAAGACTCAACTATATTATCCTTTAGCATTCACTCAAAAGACATTCCATCTTATCAGAAGGAACATTTGTTCAAACACATTCATTTCAGCTTTATTCATGATAGCCAGAAACTGACAACCTAGATGTTCCTCAACTGTAGACTAGGTAAAGAAAATGTGATACATTTACACAATGGAGTAACACTCAGCTTTTAAAAACAATGATATCATGAAATTTGCAGACAAATGGATGGAACTACAAAAGATCATCCTGAATGAGGTAACCCAGACCCAGAATGACAAATATTGTATCTATTCCCTTGTAAGTAGACATTAGCTGTTAAGCAAATGTCAATTGTGCTAAAACCATAGACCCAGAGAGGCTACATAACAAGGAATGAATAATGGAAAACAAATAGATCTCCCTGGGAAAGAGAAATAGAAGAGAAATAAAATAGATTTTTACAGGTGGACTGGGGGCAGATGGTATGGGAACTGGAGGGATCTAGTGGAGCTGAGAAAGACTAGGGGAGAGAGAGTAATGAGAGAGACAAAAGTAATTAAGAAACATTTGGAAAGTGATATGGAAACCAAGTATATTGGAAACTCCCTGCAATCTACAAGAGTGACCTTAGCAAAGTCTCCTAGTAATGGAAGATACAGAGCCCAAACTGGCCATCTTCTATAATCAAGTAAGGCTCATGACATTGGGACTGGGACATAAACCCAGCCACAAATTCTTCCACCTATAATCTTTCCTGCCTGGAAGACATATTGGGGCAATGGTGGCGAGTGCCCAACCCATAACCGGTCCAACTTGAGGCCCATGCTAGGAAAGGAAGCCCATGCCTGACAGTGCTAGGAACCAGAGGCAGGACAGCTCAGAGACCCAGGATAAAACCAAATATGACTGGGAAAAAAGTCAATGGAATGGTTACTAATGATATGCTTCTATCCCCATAGATGAGTGCCTAGCCCAGTTGTCATCAGAGGGGCATCATCTAGCAACCAATGGGAGCAGATACAGAGAGGAGAGAACAGATCATAGAAGCAAGAGAGGACAGGGGTTGAGGACACAATGAAAACATGCCCCACAGAATCAACTATGCAGGACTCATAGGGGCTCACCGAGACTGAAGCAACAAACATGAACCCTGTATGGGTTTGAGCTAGGTTGTCTGCCTATACCTTATGGTTGGGTAGCTTAGTGTCCTGTGGAACTCCCAACACTTGTTATGGGGTTGTCTATGACTCTTTTACCTGTGCTTAGGACCCTTTTCCTTCTACTGGCTTGCCATGCCCAGCCATGATAAGGGTTTGTGTTCAGTCTTATTGTATCCTCTCAGGCCATGTTTGGTGAATATCCTTGGGAGACCAGTTCGATTTATTTTTTAAGTAAGGGCTACAGAACAGAAATTGATCTGGGAGAGAATAAAGGTGGGAGAGGGATTTGGAGGAGTGGAGGGAGGGGAAACTTGTCAAGATGTAATGTATAAGAAAAATACAAGTTAAAAAAACAATTTTTACCTTATTTCATTAATATATTAGTGTAATATATGTTATATGTTATAAATGATACATGTTTATATAATATATTATTATAATAATATATTATGTAACATTATAATACACACACTATCTTTTTGCCTTACAGAGAGTTTGAGTATGTATTATGGCTTCGAGTTTAGTGCTTTTACAGGATTCCTGAATATGTGAATGAATGGGTTTCTGTGTCTTTATCTGTTTCCCAAGGGGCTCCATTCATTTTTGTTTTGTTTTGTTTTGTTGCCCCATTCTAATATGTTAGTTTTTATTTTATTTTGTTTTATTTCACTATTATCCCTTAGAAGCCTCTTTGCTTTCAGGAAGGAAGTGGACTCAGATGGGAGGGGAGTTTAAGGGAGTTCTTGGAAGAGTAGAGGGGACTGAAACCATAATCAGGAAACATTATAGAAGTTAAAAATCTATTTTCAATGAAAAGAAAAAATTAAAAAGAAGGAATAGGACTGGTTTTATAGGAGCCACTACTCCAAGTGTCCCAGACATGCGTTTAACATTCTTCAGCATCATTTTGAATTTCCTACATTCTTATATCTGAGTTTCTACTTTGCATATAAAGTCTCAGACATTATATATTAGAATGGTTCAGGCTCAGGTGTCCAGGTTATTGCATTTGGAAACAGGCAATGTGACTACCATTTCTCATGTAGGAGACTTTTGTTTTGTTTTGTTTCATTTTCATGTGTGTGTGTGTGTGTGTGTGTGTGTGTGTGTGTGTGTGTGTGTGTTTCTGCATGTGCAGAGTTGCCATAGTTGTACGTGTGGGCCCACATGTGTGTGGGTATGTATGCATATGGGTGCACTTACGTGTGGAAGCCAGAGGTTAATGCCAAGAATCATCAATAATTGCTCTTCCTTAAAGTAGGACTTCTCAATAAAATCCAGAGCCCTTTTGTATGACTAGTCTCTCTAGCGAACATTCTCTTGGAATCAAATCCCTTCTACACATGCTGAAATTACAGGTGGGTTCCTATTCCTTTATCCAAAATTATGAAGATTGGTTGAATATGAATTCTTGACCTCATACTTCCATGACAGTGTCTTTAAACATTGAACCATCTCTCCAGCCCTTGTGAAGTTTTTGTAGTTTCATTTTGTAGCAAAGTCCTCATGTTATGTAGCTGAACCTACTTCTGAAAGAAAACTTACTGGCAAAGATCCATTCCCTGCCAATTATAGTAACATAATGGGAGTTTCTTTTTTTTTTTTTTTTTTTTTTTTTTTTTTTTTTTTTTGGTTTTTTCGAGACAGGGTTTCTCTGTGTAGTTTTGCGCCTTTCCTGGAGCTCACTTGGTAGCCCAGGCTGGCCTCGAACTCACAGAGATCCGCCTGACTCTGCCTCCCGAGTGCTGGGATTAAAGGCGTGCGCCACCACCGCCCGGCTCATAATGGGAGTTTCTTGCTGTGGGATATTCTGTATGTTAAATATGTTGCTCTGATTGGTTAATAAATAAAACAGTAATTGGCCAGTAGCCAGGCAGGAAGTATAGGTGGGACAAGGAGAGAGGAGAATTCTGGGAAGTGGAAGGCTGAGTCACAGAGACACTGCCAGCTGCTGCCATGACAAGCGAGATGTAAGGTACCAGTAAGCCACGAGCCACGTGGCAACTTATAGACTAATAGAAATGGCTTAATTTAAGATATAAGAACAGCTAGCTAGAAGCCTGCCATGGCCATATAGTTTATAAGTAATGTAAGTCTCTGTGTGTTTACTTGGTTGGGTCTGAGCAGCTGTGGGACTGGAGGGTGAGAGAGACTTGTCCTGACTGTGGGCTAGGACCAGAAAAACTCCAGCTACAGTTTCTCACTCACCAAAATGATTTAATCCTTCAAATAAAGAAATTGCATCATAGATGGTTAAAAAAATTTAATCCTTGGCTACTGATTGTATTTCTTGCTTTCATGTGTGAATCAAATAAATACTGTTGAGCTAAACTTAGTTATTTTTCTGTTATAAAGACAAGATATATACATATTGGACTACTAAAAAAGCACTTTTAAATACAGACCAAGTGCTGATGAAATTGTTCGGTGAATAAAGATACTTATGTATGCATAATGACCTAAATTCAATTTCTAAACGACAATGAAATTCAATTCCTAAAATACAAATAAAAATGAAAGAACTGACTCCATAAAGGTGTCCTCTGACCTTTTTTTACATACCACTGCACATACATTACACAAACACACACACACACACACACACACACACACACTTGCATACATGCATGCACATTAATGAATTATAAATACAAGAAATGAATATTTCAAAGTTGTGTGGTCCATGAAATGTGATCAAGTTCTGAAATTGATACTTTCTGATTGTGAATTTTTGTAACTTGTTTTAACTTCTGAATTTTATGCTTTACATTTCACTGATGTTTTTATTATTGCTGTTGAAACCTACCTCCAAAGAAAATTATCTTGACAAAGTAAATGCTTTATAAATCGCAACTACTATCTCTAGCTAAAATAATTATCCTCTATTTTAACCTAGCAAAGCACATTAAGCTGATAATTGGCTGCTAAAATATACCCATAGGACATGGCCTGGAATCCAGAACACTGCCACAAAAATAACACGATTAATATTGACAATTAGTGGGGTGCATGAAGGGTTTCCAGTAGGATCTGAAAGAAGAACGGAGCATGCCTTGGGGGAAGAATAGTAGAAAATCACCAGATACAGTTGTCACAATTTTAGTGTTGATGTAAAGTAAGAATGTTGGAGTCGCCTTTTCGGAACGTTGAGAGGGCACTTGGTTATGAACAAACGGTATACAGCATTCCTCACTAAACGTCCTCTAATCCTCTGCAAAAGCTGGGACAGTGGTTTTGCAGAGCAATGAAATAAAAGGCAACAAACTGAAGATCACATTGTGGAAATCAACAATCCATGAGCAAAGTTCATCAAAACTACATGTTGACTCATCAGAAACAAAACCCAACCTATTTGTGAATTCACAAATAGAAACTTGTGTATTTTTTCCTGTAGAAAACAGAATAATAATGGGCACCAGTAAAAGTAATAACACCCAGTAGTGGTGGCACGTACCTTTAATCCCAGCACTCGGGAGACAGAGGCACTCTGTGGATCTCTGTGGGTTCGAGGTCAGCCTGGTCTACAGATCAAGTTCCAGGACAGCATGGTTACACAGAAAAACCCTGTCTCAAATAAGAAACAAACAAACGAGAAATAAAAAATCATAATAATATAGCAAAGAAATAGTATTAAAGAAGTATGCATGGCATAAAACCAACTCTAAACTACTGACATTTAGGTATGACCTATGACAGAGCGTAATGCCGGCACTACTGGGCAGATGTGTGCATCAGAGTGAGTATGCACACTCCTACATTCTCTGGAGAACACCACTTAACCTCCACATCATGTGTTCTCCCTGCACTGCTTCCCAGTTCTCTAAAATGTGTTCAAGTGATTTCAATCTCATTTTATTTTCATAGATAATAACCTACATTTACTATGATCCAGTCCTTTCCTTTTCTAAGTCATCAGTGAGAAATAAGTGTATAAATATCACAATATCATTTTCCAAGTATATAAACAGTCACACCTTATATTTCTTCACTCTCAAACACATGGAATAGTATAATATATTAGTTATGTTCAAGCAGCTTCAAGATAGCACAAACTTCAGAGCTTATGCTCAACATGCTTTATGTTAACTGAGATTTTGTCTTTTGAGGTGGTATGAAAATGTTAGTGTTTGCAGAGGATTGGGGAACATGGTATTTTTTTTTAATTTGGGTGATTATATTTTACCACATCTTAGGTTTTAATTAGCAATTAGGACTACATTGCTGAGTTCACCTCTGAGAGCTGGCTAACCAGCTACTTCACAGTGCACCTTTGGAAAGGTGAAATTTATTGACATAACATTAGACAGGGCAGGAGCAATGAGAACCAGAGATGACACAATCTTTCATATTATGATTATTGGTTTTGAGATATGGTCTTGCTAAGGAGCCCTAGCTGGTACTCACTCATGTTCCCCACCATGGTTCTCATCCCATAGCCTTTTCCAAAACTCCTGAGTGCTGAGAGCTGGGTTATGGGAGTATGTGCCACAAGGCCCAGCAAGGATAGTATTTTATTTTTCTCTTTTTGCATTTAAGTTAGATTTTAGTGATGTTAGCACCTGAAATAACAAAAGAGTATTGTCTCCAATGAATGGTTTGCTTGGAACTCAACAGTATGTTTACATTGAAACAAACGGGCCCTTTAGTGTTCTTAGCAACATAACAAGTAATGACAAGGTCACACAATGTTCATAAATTAAATATCTATGTATCTCTGAATTAAGAGAAAAACATATTCGTGTACTTTTATTTTTTTTTTATTTTATTTTATTTTTTTTTTTTTTTTGGTTTTTCGAGACAGGGTTTCTCTGTGTAGCTTTGCGCCTTTCCTGGAACTCACTTGGTAGCCCAGGCTGGCCTCGAACTCACAAAGATCCGCCTGCCTCTGCCTCCCGAGTGCTGGGATTAAAGGCGTGCGCCACCACCGCCCGGCTAATTCGTGTACTTTTAAAGCAACAAATATATGAAATACCCATTACATGTCAGGAATGATTCTTCTTATCCACTGAAATTTTCTTTAATGTATTGTTCTTAACTATTCTTAAAATATGGTCCACCAATTTGATGTTTATTTTCCTGGCTCTGACTTATTAACATAGCTATCCATTCTTACCCGGCTTTATACTTTCATTTTAAAAAGCCATTAGTTATTTGCCCTCTTCTACTTACCTCTTAAAGAATATTTGAAGGAGCTTTCTCCTTTAGGCAGTAAATCTAGTAAGGGCTCTCCCTGCTTCTCTTTGGAGATGAGTATTAAGTCTAAATCTAAAAGAATGCATTGCTAGATCATATGCAAATACCCAGAGACGACTCTGGCTGCTGTTGGCCTTTTGCAATGCAAGAAGATTGACATTTAAATGTGGTCATGTAACTACACTTAATATTTCGAGAGATTCGTAAGCAGCTTGTAATATCCATGCACTGTTGGATGAAACATTTTCTTTCCCTGCAAGTCTGTCAATCTGCATAAATACAAAGAGCACTTACATGGATTTCTAGTTTTAACTTGTTAGTGGCTATGCACAGGCAGCACCAGAAATGTTACCAGCAACTGCATTCATATTCATTCTGGGGAAGGGGACAGGAAATGTTCCCTTTTGATAAATTGTCTTGTCTTTAGACTAGAGAATCAGGGTCATGTATGATCTCAAGAGGATTCTAGGTATGAATTATGACTGAGATTCAAACATGACTTTGGCCATGAAAGGCTAGATTTTATTAAAAAGCAAATAAAAAGAAATGGCAGTTCTTATTATGTTGGAATTGTGGCAATTCCTTAAATCAAGTTAGTGAAAATACCATGAAATTATTGCAAACCCGAAGGACATGAAAGCAATTTAAGGAGCCTGAGATGGGAGACCTGCCTCTGGAAATTGGGTTTGCAAAGAAATCAAAACAGTACTAGAATGGGTTCTGCCTTGCTGTCAGAATCAAACCAAATAAAAAGAACACATAATTAAGCAGAAAGTGAAGGGGAGTTCTCTGAAGAGAAATGAAGAGACATTAATGGACATATTGGATATGTGTGAGATAGAAAATGAAATATTGATGGTGAGAGTAGCTAAGTAGTAAAAGAGTCTAGGCATGCCCGCATTGAACTGTTTGCAAAGAACATAAAACAGTGTGTCTTAATCATTGATATGTTCAGCAGTAAGCATGCAGCTTAAGAAAGCTCTCATTTGGCACAATCACAAAATACCAAGGATCTTGGACTTTAGGAGTTTCATTATATCATATTTTCTTTTCTACTTTTCAGGAGACAATTTACATGCCTGGATTCTCTGCTAGAGAATTTTAAAAAGCTACCATAACATCAAAAATATCTAGCCCCACTTACTTTTAGTACAAAAAGTATTGATTCTAGAATGTCCTATTTTATTTTAATGATAAACTTTAGATTGTATTTGTATTCATAGCCTATTACTCCGGTGCCTCTAATTCTTTGATATGGTATTTAACATTACTAGCCCATGTTAGGAAACACCAATATCCCCAAGAAATGATTTTAGAGGAAAGATTTTTGTCATAACATTTAATATATGACAGTGTGGAGTTATTGTTATAATTACTTTATTGCATGTAATTTAAATAGTTTAACATTATATGTAGAAGAGATTTAGCACTAAACTCAAAGTATAATGTCATAAACCTACTAACATATTACAGAGAAACCACAGGACTATTTGCTGCTTGACCATCAGTTTTCCCTAAATTCTTCTAAAAACTAATTCATATCAGAGAGAATATTTATCTTTGTCTTTAATTTTCAGTACACCAGTCACTTAATTAAAGCTCTAGAATATTTAGTGAAATTTAGGACACTCCCCCTCAATACCAGAACTTGTGTGTCAGGCTGGCATCAACTCCTTGCATAGAAGCTTTGAGCTAATGGACACCATCATTTAAAAACAGCAAAAGCTGAATATTATTTATACTAACAGTAGAGAAGTGATGTATTTATCAAATCCTTTGTACAAGAAGTGTTGGCATTCTAGCTGGACATTTGCTGTAATGAGCTAGCTTGGGCCATTTGTTAAATTTTTTTACTTCTGAGTTTCTCAATTCCATAAAAATAAGCCTCAAAGAATTAGACAGATGGCAAAATAAGAGTTCCCCTTCCTCACATATTCCTATGACATTAACTTGTCAGAAAACCTTAGATAACAGTACCTTTTAAATATTAGTTCAGTCCCATGGAGGCATCACAGCTCTTGGTCTAAAGTTCATGAGTTCCCACTAGCTTGGTTTGATTGTCTCTGTAGATTTCCCCATCATGATCTTGATGCCTCTTGCTCACAGCATCCTTCTCTCTCTTCCACTGGACTCCTGGAGCTTGGCTTGATGCTTGGCTGGGGATCTCTGCATCTGCTTCCATCAGTTACTAGATGAAAACTCTATGATGACAGTTAGGGTATTGACTGATCTGATGACTGTGGTAAACCAGTTCAGGCACCCTTTCCAATGGTGCTGGCATCACTGAGTGTCAGCATGTAGAAGACTGCAAATAGATCCATATGGATCACCATGCACAAAACTCAAGACCAAGTAGATCCAATTACACTGATCATGATAGAAGAGAAAGTAGGAAGTAGCTTTGAACGCATTGGAAAAGGAGATGACTTTGTAAATATATTATCAATAGCACAGACACTAAGAGCAACAATTAATAAATCGGACCTCCTGAAACAGAGAAGCTTCTGTAAGGCAAAGGACACAGTAAATAAAACAAAACAACAGCCTACAGAATAGGAAAGATCTTCACCAATCCTACATCTGAGAGAGGGCTGATCCCCAAAATATATAAAGAATTCAAGAAACAAGACATCAAAATACCAAACAATCCAACTAAAACATTCTTAAGAAAGGTGAACAAATTTGAAGTCCTTAAACTTCAGTTTTCAAGGCATATGATAGTCTTCAAAATCACAGTAGTACGGTATTAATACAAAATGAAACAGACTTATGAAACAATGTAAAGTGCTCGGAAAAATATTCTACTACATACAGTCAATTTTATAACTTGTCAAAAGTTCACAAATTGTTAGGAAAGTTGAATATATACATTCACAGGAATGAAATTGGACCCAAAACTTGTACCCAAACAAAAAAAAAATAAGAATTCAAGACATAAAACTATAAGCTTTCCACAACAAATGGGAAAAGTACTATATAACATTGGTTTTGACAATGTTTGTTGACATAACATTAAAATACTATGCAAACAAGAGTAAATTGAAAAATGCTTGACTACATCATGCTAAAAGTAACAACAATGTTTATATAGGCAACAAAATAACATTAAAATGCTATCCATGGAAATGGGGAAATTATTTCTCTAAAATAAGAAATTGCTTAGTGTATGTACATATTATATATGCATGTGTTCATATATTATACATGCACTAATTCTTTTTAAAGGCAAATCTAAAATAACCTGGTTAGAAAAAGACAAAACCATAAATATAGACTTTTCATCAAGAAAATGTACTAATGGACAACAGATAAATGAAATAGAATACCATATCACTAAACATCGTGAAAACACAATTTAAAATGACCCAGGAAATAGCTGAATGTACATCTTATATCTGATAGAGAAACTTTTATCATTAAGAAAGTATTGTTAAGGTTGTAGATATAAGGGAATTCTCACACACTGGCAACAATATAAATTGGTACAACCATTTCAAAAAATAGTTATGTTGCAACATAACCATCATATGATCAAGCAATTTCATTCTATTTATTCAAAGGAAATAAAAGCAACATATTAGAGATTCTCACATCCTCATCTTTATTTCAACATTATTTATAATAGCCAGGCGGTGGTGGCGCACGCCTTTAATCCCAGCACTCGGAAGGCAGAGGCAGGCGGATCTTTGTGAGTTCGAGGCCAGCCTGGGCTACCAAGTGAGTCCCAGGAAAGGCGCAAAGCTACACAGAGAAACCCTGTCTCGAAAAACCAAAAAAATAAATAAATAAATAAAATAATAGCCAAGGAAGTTAAAAAATACATTTTTAGCTCATTGTTCTAAATCTAACTGCCCATCATAAAAGATTGATTTGGGAAGGAAATCTCTGTCTCTCTCTGTCTCCCTCTCTATCTACACACACCGAGAGAGAGAGAGAGAGAGAGAGAGAGAGAGAGAGAGAGAGAGAGAGAGAGAGAGAGAGATAGAGAAGGTTTTCAGGCTTTAAAAAAGGAAATCCTTATAATAGCAGGGATTATTGTGAAATATTATGATACTTGGAATGAATCATTTCCACAGAACAAATACATATTTCCTCGCCTATAATACTTAATCTGGAAAAATCACAATCTTCAATGTTGAGCAGAATACAGAGTGGTGGCCAACAGGATGGATGTGGTGGAAAAATATTGCACAGTGTATAATTTCAGTCATGAAATGAATACATTCTTAAGTACAGGATAAATCTTCATTATGAAGGTTGTATTTTATAGATAAAAATCTCTGAGAGTAGATCTTAAGAGCCTCCTCATAAGGAAAAAATATGTGGAAATAATATGAAATTATGATTATGTTCATTAGTTTCATTGTGGTTATTACTTCACACACCATGACTATATCTAGTCTTTATAGTCTGTTCCTTGAAATTAAATATGTAATTTTCCCAGATAGGTAAACTTCAAAACAGCTGGAAAAGGAAAAAAAAAACAGCATTGTAGTCTAAATGTTGCTTTTGATCTTTTTCCTCTTTTTTATTTTTATTTTATAATTTAATACTTAATTTTACATATCAGCCACGGATTTCCTTGTCCTCCCCCCTCCCACCCCATCCCTGCTTTCCCCCAGCACACTCCCCATTCCCATCTCCTCCAGAGCAGAAACTCCCCAGGGGATGGAGTTCAACCTGGTAGATTCAATCCAGGCAGGTCCAGCCCCCTCCTCTCAGGCTGAGCAAAGTGTCCCTGCATAAGCCTCAGGTTCCAAACAGCCAGCTCATGCACTGAGGACAGGTCCGTGTCCCACTGCCTGGATGCCTCCCAAACAGTTTAAGATAATTAACTGTCTCACTTATATCCAGAGGGCCTGATCTAGTTGGGTGCTCCTCAGCTATTGGTTCATAGTTCATGTGTTTCCAATCGTTTGGCTATTTGTCCCTGTGCTTTTTCCAATCTTGGTCTCAACAATTCTTGCTCATACAAACCCTCCTCTTTCTTGCCAATTGGACTCCTGGAGCTCCACCTGGGGCCTGGACATGGATCTCTGCATCTGGTTCCCTCAGTAATTGGATGAGGTTTCTAGCGTGACAAATAGTGTGTTTGGCCATCCTATCACCAGAGTAGGTCAGTTCAGGCTTTCTCTGTACCATTGCTGGTAGTCTATTGTGGAAGTATGTTTGTGGATCTCTGTGGACCTCGCTAGTACTTTGTTTCTTCCTATTTTCATGTGATATTCATTTATCATGGTCTCTTTTTCTTGTTCTCCCTCTCTGTTCTTGATCCAGCTGGAATCTCCTGCTCCCCTAAGCTCTCTTTCCCTTGAACCTTGCCCTTCATTACCCTCACTCACATCCAGGTTGTTCATGTAGATGTCATCCATTTCTCTGTCATTGGGTGATCCCTGTGTCTTTCTTAGGGTCCTGTTTTCTAGGTAGCCTCCCTGGAGTTGTGAGTAGCAGTCTAGTCATCTTTGTTTTACATCCCTAATCATGAGGGAAATGCAAATCAAAAGGACTCTGAGATACCACCTTACACCTGTCAGAATGGCTAAGATCAAAAACACTGAAGACAGCTTATACTGAAGAGGATGTGGAGCTAGGGGAACTCTCCTCCACTGCTGGTGGGAATGCAAGCTTGTACAACCACTTTGGAAATCAATATGTCACTTTCTCAGAAAATTGGGAATCAATCTCCCCCAAGACCCAGCTATACCACTCTTGGGCATATACCCAAGGAATGCTCGATCATACCACAAGGGCACTTGCTCAGCTATATTCATAGCAGCATTGTTTGTAATAGCCAGAACCTGGAAATAACCTAGATGCCCTTCAACTGAAGAATGGAGAAATAAAATGTGTTATATATACACAATGGAATACTACACAGGAGAGAGAAACAATGACATCATGAGGTTTGCAGACAAATGGATGGAACTAGAAAAAATCATCTTGAGTGAGGTAGCCCAGACTCAGAAATACAAACATGGTATGTACTCACTCATAGGAAGATACCAAATGTAAACCAAAGATGACTAGACTGCTTTTCATTCTTACCCTCTCATCTAAGTGAAAAGACTTGAGCCCTGCTTGCTCCCCTCTGGGCCTTGGATTAGGCACAGATCATACCCAAACACCAATTTCCAACACAACGAGATCCTTTATAAAGCAAGGCAAAGATAAAACTTGGCTGAATCTGGATCAGAAAGAAACACCAGAAAATATCTTTGCTATTTTAAGAGGGAAAAAAGGGGAAGTCTGTTAAAATGAACTAGGACAGGTTGTAAATTCTGACTGGTTATGTTAATCAGGACAGCAAAATGGAAATTTTTGATAGCTGGATCTTGATATTTTGATAGTTGGACCTTAGTGAGCAGCCTCAGGAATGAGTCAGGTGGAAGGAGGTGGCAAAATAAGAGATTAGACCTTGGTGGCAAGCTTTAGAACTGTGGAAGTACCCAAGTTAGGGAACCTAAGCTTAGCAAGGAGGAAGGGATGAGGAAGAAAGACCTGCTTCACCACGTTTGCAAAATTTGAGCCTCTTAGACAACCCTTAGCTAAGATTTAGGCATTTGAATTTGCATAAATGTTGGGAGAGGAAAGCAGCAAAGCAGGGCAAACCCCACCAGCGATCCTTGGAAAGACATCAATAATTTAGTCTTTCTATTTTCTATTGCCACTTAAAAATATTTTTGATTTATTTATTTAAGTTCAGTTAGTACTGTCAATATGCACATGAGCTTGGAGTCACCCAGTGAATCATGGGAAACCTACCACTTCTAAAGAAAATGGGCTATACCCTCCTCAACAGCCATCAACTGCCATTAGCTCCTCTGCTAGGTAGGGACCCCAGAAATCTTTCTGCCTACTCTGCTTAACTAGCTTGATTTTGTGCAGGGCTTGTGCAGATAACTATAGCTGCTTTCAGCTCATGTGTGCAAAAGTCATGGCATACCCAGAAGACAGAGTCATAGAGATCTCCTTCCAATCCTGCAGCTTTAACGTCTGACCTGGAGTATTGGATATCTCTTCTTGGTAAGTTAGAGTGAGATTTTTCTGATCAATATCAAAATCTGTAAGTCCTTTCCTGGGTTGTCAGAGAGATGAGGATGGAAACAGAATACAAATGAACCTAACATTTATCTGGAAATAAATGTTGTTGCTGCTTTTAACAAAATGTCAAAACTACAGGGATACGATGATAGACCAATGTTTGCCAGATGATGGATGATAGAATTCAGACCGACAAAGCAAATGTGAGAATTTCAGTGTGATGAAACTGTAGAGCATTTTATTGGGATGGAAAATACACAGCTATAGGCATTTTTGAAAACACTAAGAACTCCCCACTAAGAATTGAATACCCATCTCAAAAAAGATATTGAATATATGAAAAATAATGCACACAAAGGCACCACTTATAACACACACACACACACACACACACACACACACACACACACACACACACACACCAGAAGGTGAGGGACCTTAGGATGGAACAGAAGTATGAAAAATTAACCTAAATATATTCCTGACTTGTTTCTTGTTGACTTGAAAGGACTGGATCAAAGACTAAAGCTTGTGTTACTTTGTATATTATAATTCATTTGGAAATTCTATAAAACAAAAGAGACTTAATATAATATATTCAAGATTAACTTGTAAATATTGATACTATGATGAGCTAGACCAACAATTCTCTTTTATGGTTTAGACAGATAATAAGTAAATGAGTACGTGAAGGTTATTAGTCATGTTGGTGATTCTTTGAAAAGGAAGTCACAGATAGCAAAGAAATGAAGGGTCATTTGAACTCCATGATCCTGCTTTACAGACATCAACCTGAAGTTGCTCTTCAACTAAGCTGTAAACAGACAGCAATGGAAATGATAGACTACATAGACAGATTGATAATTGGCAAATAGATGGCTAGATGATGATGATAATTGATACTGATGAAGCAGACATATGTCTAGATAGAGGATAGAAAATAGAGATAGAGATAGATGGCAAATAGGTAGTAAGACAAATTTGTAGGTAAATAGACCATAGGTAGGAATATAAATAGACATAAACACAGATATGTGTACATTTATATATTAATTACTTATTTTGAAGAAAGGATTATAAAGGAGAAAGTGTTCTTTGCATACATAACAAAAAATTTGAGTTTATTTTTGATAATTTGAATATTGTTATTGTAAATATACACTGACATCTAAAGGTAAATTCTGTTATCCCTCCATTTGAAATTATCCTTCATGATTGTTCAGGTATGTTATTTAAGTTTTATCTATCTATTTGTCTGTCTCTCTGTCTATCTATCTCCTATCTATCTGTCTTTCTGTCTGTCTGTATTTCCATCTATTGTTTCAGGGCCTCATTGTGCATCCAGAGTGATGTGCCATGTTGTCTTCCTGCCTAGAATCTGAGGAACCAGGACCAGAGCTCCACACCACTAAGCATATTCTATAGGAAACACTGTAACAAATTTTGTTGTTTCATGTAAATTCCATTGGGCAATTTAATAGGAAGATACACGTTATTTCTAATATATAGTTAGTTGATTTTAAGATATACTGATTTTCTAGTTAGTTTTTATCATCTTTACACAGACTAGAGCATCTAGAAAAAGACCCTCAAATGAGAAATTGCCTCTGTCTTATTGGTCTGTGGGGGCATTTCCTTGATTAATAATTAATGTGGAAACTTCAGTTCCTGCCTCCAAATTCCCATTTTGGCTTCTGAGGTGATGAGGTCTATCCTAATGATATTCTGCTGTATTCAGATCAGTGCCTTGTGCAGTAAACATCAGAGAGGCTTCCACCAGCAGCATAAGAGAACAAATGCAGAGACTCACAGCCAGACATAACTGGTATCTCTATCAATTCCCTCCCCTCAGAACTCAGGGAATCCTGCTGTAGAGCAGGCACCAAGATTTTAAGAGTCAGAGGGGATGAAGGACACCAGGAGAACATGACCCTCTGAATCTACTAAGCAAGGTGCAATGAGCTCACAAAGAATAAAGCAGCAAGCACAGGACCTACATGGGTCTACACTGGGTCCTCTGTTTGTATATTATAGCTAATTGCTTAGTATTTTAATGGAACTCCTGACTGTGAGAATGAGTGGGTCTCTGACTCTATTGCCTGTTCTTTGGACTATTTTCTTCCTGTTGGGTTGCTGTGTCTAACTTCAATATAAAAGTTTTTGCTTCATCTTATTGTATGTTATTTTGTCATGTTTGATGGTTGCCTTCTTAGAAGCCTGTTCTGTTCTAATGAGACAGTGGGTAGATCTGGAGAGCAGAGGAGGTGGGGAGGATTTGGAGAGCAGAGGAGGTGGGGAGAAACTGGGAGGAGTAGAGAAAGGTGGGGAGTATCTGGGAGTAGTAGAGGGAGGAGAAACAAATTTAGGACATATTTTGTGAGAAAAGAACATACTTTCAATTAAAAACAAACAAACAAGCAAAAAAAATGATAAACTATTTCCTCCCTTAGTTGATTTTCTTTAGCATGTTATCATAACAGAGACATAAACTAAGACACCTATGTCCAAGTGAATAACAAATCTCTATAGTCTTAGAAAGCATAGCTCCTTAATAGTTCATTGCAAGTTTTCCCCCCTGATTTACATCCCTCTACTCTCCTTCTCCTTTTTTCTCCTTTCCAACGCCCAACCATTTTTTTCCATTCTGTTTTCTTTTGCATTTTCTCACTAGTATGGGTGAGATCATTCCAAAACATTTTCTATCAGTTTTGTGTAGCAATAATCTTTGTTCATTTTTCCTAACAAAACCCAGAATCTCAACTATTGTTATTTCTGATAATTTCTCAGCATATGACTTCCATGAAGGCAATCCTATCATCTGCAGATTGAGTTCTAAAACATAAATAAATAAACAAACAAAAAGATAAATATGGAAAGCGTTCTTCCCTCCTAAGATTTAAATCTAACGTCACTTTCCAGATAAGTGCAAGTGCCTAGTATCCAATGAAAAAATAAGAACAATAAAAATAGCTCTACATTGCAGCAGTTTTATTCTGAAATTTAATGCAGGCCCCTTTAAGATTATAATATTGCATAACATTGCTGGCTTAATTTGTTTTGATTTTACCATGTGTAGTCCATTTTGCAAGAGTGAAATACAGAATCCCAACTGCCTGAGATGTGTCAGAAGACTTTACAGGATTTTTGTCTGCCTCATTGTCTGATCTACAATAAGTGAGAGTGAAGAGCAAAATGTTTCAGGTTTGCATGGGACCTTTGTTGACTGAAGCTTGCCCTTTCTGACATCTTATATTCATTCCTACTTTGGCCTAAAAATAATCCCCAGATAAAGTGAAATCAGCTATTTTGGGATGAGATCAACTTTGGTTTAATTTTATTCTAACAAAATCAGGTGCTAAGGAAATCAAAAGAAATACAGAAAGTGCTGAAGTCTTAACAGTTTTGACAGACAGGCTTTGTCTTTATTGATACTTTAATAAATGAGCACTAAAATTGTAAATGTCTTACCAATGGGATAATGGCTTATTTTGCATGGAATTGATAACTCTGATGTTATAAGGTAACTTTGGTGTTTCCACTCTTTATTGTTGCTTGAATTGCTAGATTGGTCTTTCAATAAAAAAAACCCAGGAGCCAGATTTTGGGGTAAATGCTGAAAGATCAAAGAGACAGAAGAACAAGCCACTGTAACGTCTTACCATGCCAACTCCACGAATCCTCTGACTCAAAGTCTCTGAAGCTCTCTAGCTGAAAAGCTTTTAATTCCTGTCTCCTCATGTCTTATATACTTTTGTCTTCCCAGCCATATTACTTACTTCCAAAGTACTGGGATTAAAGGTGTGTGCCACAACTACCTGGCTCTGATTCTCTCCTAGACTGAATTAATCTCATGTGGCCCAGTCTGGCCTTGAACTCACAGAGATACAGATGGACCTCTGCCTCCTGGGTGCTAGGATTAAAGGTGTGTGCCATCACTGCTTGGCATTTATGTTTAATCTAGTGCCTTGCTCTGTTCTCTGATCTTCAAGCAAATTTTATTTGGGTATACAATATATCACCACACCCCATATTATTTAGCTACACAGTACTAAATTACCTAGATCTTCTTTGAGAACAACAGTTCTCACCCTGGGGATCCTTTGAGGGGTCAAATGTCCCTTTCATAGTTGTTGGCTAAGACCATCAGAAAATGCAGGTATTTTACATTATGATTCATAACATTAGAAAAGTTACAGTTATGACATAGTAGCAAAAATAATTTTATGGTTGGGGGTCACCATAATATGAAGAACTGTATTAAAGGGTTACAGCATTAAGAAGTTTGATAACCACTGCTTTAGAAGGTTCTCATTCTTAGCCAGTGTGAAACAGTCACATTCTGTACTGTCATGCATATTGTCATATTTGTTTGTTTAAACTGTGGTTCTGGGATCTTTCTATTTCTATTATAACTTTGACTCATTTATCTCTTCTTGAAATGTTGAACTACTAGTAGTCCTTTATGTGCTGCTTCACTTTCCTTTTTTTCTCTTTCTCCCCTTCTGTTTATATCTCTGCCATCTCCCTCTCTCTCAAGTACACATAAATACACCAACACCTGTAGGTAGTATAATGTATCTGCATATAGACACAGCTGCATATATACCATATATATATATATATACATATATATATGTATATGTGTATGTGTGTGTGTGTGTATATATATATATATATATATATATATGACCTATATAAGTGTGTGGGGGTATATATGCATTACAAAGAAGTCCAGTTTACCTTCGGCATATATTACATTAACTATTTTACTCGGCCTTTGAATTTTTGTTCAACTTTCTACCTAAATAGTCATCTGGTTCTTTCACTTCCTGAAGTTTTTCCATGTAAATATTTGAAATTTAAAAATGTCTCAAGAAAAATTTAATTCTTTCCTTTACAAATGTGATCCTACTTTTCAGTATATACTTTCAGTAATTATGGCTAATTTTCTCCTCTTATCTCAAACAGAGTCATTATTTGTTCCATCTTTGTTCTCATTCCAAAAATGTGCCTTTTATCTATCTCTCACTTTTATTTACCTGTTTAAAGATCTGCTGAAAAGACACTGTTCCGTGTCATGTCTTACCACATACTGACTATCAAATTCGAGTTCATTTTCTTCTAATCTCCTTCCAAATTTTCTTCCCAGTATCAGATATGCATAGATTTATACAAATGTCATTGTGATATTTATGAATGTGAAGCTGTGGGTGAGGAATGAGTCATGTTTTTCAACTCTTCATAGTCATTTGTTGGTGCTGTTTGGGAAGACTACAGAACCATTAGTGAGTGGACCCCTACATCAGAAGTACATCACTGGGAATTGCTTTAGAGTGTCTATAGCCTCACACTACTTGTAGTTTTCTATCTGCTTCCGAAGTGCGGGTGGAATTATGTTGTTAAACTTCCTGCTCTAGCTGCCTGCTGTGACACCTCTACAGCAACTATAGACTCTCCTGGAATTGGAAGGCCAAAGAAACTCTTCTTTCTTTATATTATTCTGAGTCATGGAATCTCATTACAGCAACAAAAGAGTATCTAATGCAATGATTGAGTAGTCCAATGGCTCTTACTTTATCGAGGCTGAAAGAAATGTACATTTGAAGACCCTTCTGCTTTTTCCACATATATCGTACTCACATCGCATTCATAAAATGGCCACTCTTTCACTGTAACTAGACAATATTGACCACTCTTGGCATTTTGAAGTTGAAATCTTTATTCTGTCTGAGTGTCCACCATAGCATATTTTAGGCTTTCTTCATAACTTACAATTTCTCATTACATTTGTCATATATTACTAGGCATTTTTATTATCCATAAGATTTTAGTTCTTCATAAGTTGTAGCATCTGATTAGCTTTTACTATCTTTACAGTAGTGTTCCAGTATCAGAAACACTTTAGTAATTATACTCGCATGCATGTGCTCATGTCCACATACACATGCTCTGTATAGCTTTATGGACATTATCATATTGTAAAGGTATTGCTAAAATAAAATAAAAAGTAAAAATAAAAAGATATTGCTCTTGTTTCTTATTGCTTACTCCAATATTTAATATTTAAAATTAAAAACATGACTGTAATAATTATCAATAAAATAATTTTTTGCTGAAGTTATTTCTAAAAGTAATTTGTCTGCTGCAGTTAGTGATATCAGCTGACAATTTTCTGTGTTAACACTTTTTTCCTGAGGGAAGTGGTAAAGCTTAAAATATAAGTTATTTTTCATTATCAATATTTCTGTCCTTCCTTCCTTAAATTTTTATATGGTATTTTTTTCTTGACTTTGAGTGTGTGTGTGTGTGTGTGTGTATTTTGAGTATATATCAATCTACAGATAATTACAACAGGGCATGTTGTGCATAACATAAGTGATGTATTATTCAGTTCTTTTGTGTTTGTTTTTTATTTTACAATACAATTTAATTCTACATATCAACCACGGATTCCCTTGTTTCCCCCCCTCCTGCTCCCCCCTCCCCCCAGCCCCCCCATTCCCATCTCCTCCAGGGCAAAGACTCCCCTCAGGATTGAGATCAGCCTGGTAGACTCAGTCCAGGCAGGTCCAGTCCCCTCCTCCCAGGCTGAGCCAAACGTCCCTGCATAAGCGCCAGGTTTCAAACAGCCAACTCATGCACTGAGCACAGGACCAGGCCCTCTGAATAGGTGAGACAGTTGATTGGCTTGATCTGTTTGGGAGGCATCCAGGCAGTGGGACTGTGTCCTGTATTTATTCAGTTCTTAATTATGATTTGCCACTGACAATCCCAAGTCCATGGAAACTAAATGCATCCATTATTATGGGATCTATTGGTATGCTTGAGACGACACATTTCCAAAGACATGGTCTACCTTTTTGAACATCTAATTGCTCATCTAGAGTAGTTCTTAACCTGTGGGTCATGACCCCTTTGGGGATCTTATATAAGATATCCTGCAAATCAGATATTTACTTTACAGTTTGTAAGAGCAGCAAAATTACAATTATGAAGTAGCAATGAAATAATTTTGTGATTGGGGTCATCACAACATGAGAAACTGTGTTAAAGAGTCACAGCATTAGGAAGGGTGAGAACCACAGATCTAGATACAAGGTGTGTTTTGTACTGGAAATTTCTGGAAATGTATTACACTTTTTTTTTCAGAATATACTGACATTGCAACCTAAGTGAAACTTATGAATAAGTCCTTCAAAAATAGTTATCTCAGTGTCATGTGATCTTGATTTTTTTGTCCTTGCCACATTGATTTTCAAGTTGTTGGCCATAAACCCTGTAGGAAGATGGGGCTTCCGTAATAGAAGTTTTTGAAGCTCAGAAAAAGATCATTTATGGTATGTTAACTACTGAGCTTTCAAAAATTGTAAAATCAGCCATTTCAAGTCCCTAGAGATGCCTTAAAAACTTCAAATAGTTTGACAAAATTCAACAAAACCCAGCAAAACTCAGTAAGATAACCTTGCACGTTGGGCTATGGGCTACTCCATCTAGTTATGGCTCTACAGTGTTAAAGAAATGTTCTGAGAGATTCAAAACCCATACAGCAATTCCTTCTCCCTTATTATCACAGATGGAGAAGACTTTTGGTGAAGTAGCTACCACACTTCACCAGACAATATTTTCTGGGCTTTTTACAGCAGAAAATGTGAGGTGTGGTAGTCAAGCAATTGTGCCATTATCTTAGTCTCAATGCTCAAACTTAATGAGACCCTTGTGGACCACTAATCAAGACTGCTCTTTCCTTTCCTATCTAACTCTATGATTTACACACTCACTTGGTGGTCGTGTGCCAGCTTTAATTTTCCTCAGCATCCTATACCAGAAGTGTTTATTATTACTGATAAATTTAGTGCAGGAAACATATTGGATATACTTTTTTTCTGGTTCTGTTCTTGGAAGGATCACACTACAGTTTTTGATGCCTCATCTATGCCACATTTTTTTCATAATAGTGACACTTGAGTAGCACAAATACTTAAACAAGTTTGCATCTAATATTACCAACCATGCCTTCTGCTCTATAGTTAAAATGTCCTTCAAGGCGACAACTACTAAATCCCCCCAAACTAACAAAACCTCCAATTTTGATCCTTTACCCAGCATTAGTTGGATGAAATTGTGCAGCCATTTATACCCCAAACAAAAGAATTAATTGTGGCCAATGCTTTGATTTGTTGCCCATACTAGGAGCCTAGACAGATTTGAAGATAAAGGAAAGTAGGCCATAAACTGCTTGAGCGTTGTTGTCTCAAATCATCATTGTAAGAGAAAAGAGATGGAAGAAAGAAAGCCTGAAAACCAAATCCTTTTCCTAAGCCAAGTACAGAATGGAACTTGCAGGGAAAACTATCCTTTGGGAATAAGTGCAGTTGAATTTTGAGACTTAGGTTTGATGCTTGCTTACTTGGAGAAAGTTTTTCTAAAACCATACTAATAAAAATGTAGGGACACAAAACATCTGTCAAATTGCTGTGTTTTGACAGGCACTTGACTGGAAGGTCTTATAAGTACATGAAGGTTACAAGTCTTAGCTGAGACTCCATCCATAATTTCTGGATTTATGTCCAGAAACTTTCCTGGTTATCAGCAGTGAGGGAAGATAGAAAGCTGGTCTTCTTCTGTTTTGGACAGGCAGAACACTAATTATTGTGAAATATGCCCAGTCTTATCTATAGGCAAAACATACCCCTAGGCAAAATCTTTTCCATATCCTTGTCCAAAACTGTAAGCAAAGGGGACCCTATCCATTACAGTACCATCTGTCTTTCCAGAATCAACCAACACACAAGGTAATATGCAAGAAGAAACACTAGTGAAAGTCATAAGAAATAAATATAGCACCATAGAAGGCTAATATTTAATAGGGAGTAGGGATTTAGAGATACTGTACCATACAGCCAGATTGACAAGCTCTAATTAAACAGTAGTGGCTTTTAACTGAAAGAGTAAAAATGTACAGACTTTCACTGTGGAGTGGTACTTAGGAAATCTACATAAATGATAAGGACCAAAGCTTGACACTCAGCAATATAGAGCCTCTGATACCAATAGCTAAAACAAATATTTAAAACAGTCAAGCTCCTCATTGAATCAACATAAGTTTTTATGCTAAGGAATGATTGGTCCCATATATTTTATTTCATGCACTAATTATGATTCCATAAAAGAAGTTAACATTTGATACCGTGTTTACAAATGTATTTGATTTTTTAAAATTCTAACTTGAAATATTTCTATACTGCTTCACCTATTTTGGAGGTATCACCAACCCCTTAATCTGATTGTCATTTATTTCATTTTCCACATGGAACTAATGCTACTATTATATAAATAATCAGTTTAGAATTATTGAAAGTAATGATAATTGTCCTATTTTATTCTATCCCCAATACACTCCATTATTTATGCAGACATCTTTTGACATACATCTAGTTTATTCTGCTTGTACACAATTGTTTAACCTATCAAATGAGGTAGATTTGCTAATAATAAATTCCTTGTTCTCCATTAAAATGTGACTTTCATTTCAATGACAAATTAAAAGATAAACAAAGATACAGAAAAAAATGTCAAAAAAAGTCAAAGATCATTTTTGAAAATACATAGTCTATAATTACACATTGCACTGAGAATTTAAAGTAATAATACATTAGTCAATCTAACAGAAAAACCCATATAAGCTAGAATTTTTAAGTAAAAAATCAAAAGGAAATGTTAAAAATGAAAAAAAGGTTGTTATAAATTTGCCTTTGATATGATGACAATAGATACACAATATCCAAGAAAAAAAGTAGTGTGATGAAATTAGTGGTCACTTTCCTACAAGGAATTCTCTTTCAATTACTTCCATGGCCCCCAGAGGTTCCTTTCAAATTATTATCCTCTTCTTCCACAATTATTATTTTCCCATATATTTTATTTACACACATACACACACACACACTACTGCAATACTGAGTTTAGATTATTTAGTTGGTTTCTATATAGGTTTAGTGGTGACCACTCAGGCTAGGCCCTGAAGAAAACTGACTCCCTCTTTTTGTAGTCATTGACAGGGTGTAGCACTTTAATTAGGAGTGGGGCCTTAGTAACTTTTCCCACCCATGTTGGTATGCCTATCAGTGTGGTCTTCGGCAAGCATCTGTATTACTGAGAGTTAATTACTATCATGTCTGAAGACTCCATCTTGCATCAGTCCCCCAAGTCATTCTCTTACAATCCTTCTGCCTCTTCCCCCATGAAGTTTCTTGAGCTTTCAGTGTAGAGTTTGTGTTATACATGTCCCATTTGTATATGGGCACATCATAGTCAATTATTTCCTGTACTTTGGCCAATCATGTAGATGGACTTTCTCTGGACCACCAGCTCCTAAATAATTACATAGAGACTTCTTATTAATTATGAAAGCTTGACCTTATCATAGGCTTGTTCCCAATTTAAAACTTAAATTACCTGTTCATACTAATCTTTGCTCTGCTATGTGGCTCATTATCTATCCTCAGTACCTTATGTCGCTCTTCCTCTGTGTCTGACTGGCAAATTCCCTGCACCAGATTTTTTCCCCAAGTTCCTATCTCTGCTCAGAAGCACAACTATCCTCTCTTGTCTAGCTATTGGCCATTCTGCTCTTTATTAAACCAATCAGAAGGTGCCTTAGATAGGTGAGGAAGGACAGAGACACATCTTCATACACAGTGTGATAAAATATCCTACAACAGTTGTGGTTGTCTGTAACAGCCTGTCTGATGTAAAAGATGAGACATGATACATTCCATACTATACAGGTCTTAGGATAAGACATGATTTTTTAAATAAAATGCAGTCAGATACTATACAAATTTAGCAAATTTGCAATAGTAGGTTCTCTTCTAAGGTATGTGACATCTCTAGTCATGAGTTATTGACTAGATTTACAGCACCAGGCATGAGCTCTCTATTGAGTTAGCCTTAAGACTAATCAAACAGCTGTTGATTATCCTAAGACTAAATTGACTCTATTACACCATTGGGGATAGCTTGCTATGTTATTGTAATGCATATTAGTTACAGTTGGGTAGGATTGCTTATAATTTCTTTCTGAGAGGATTGCACACAGCCTTTTGACACTATAATATATAGACTCAAGTTAGGAGACTTTCTGGTCAGTAAAAATTTTATTTCTCTCAGTCCTGTGACTGAAGTATGTGATATCATTAATAATAGGATCTTGCTGTCAAATATTGGCAGGCAATGAAGAGCAATGATAATAACCAGTATTTTTAAGGTTTTGTAAGTCTCCCTGATAAACAAGTCCAAGGGAAGTATTCCTTGCCTGGCGCTGGGCTTTTCGATGTTAAAATTATTTTTACCATAGAGGAATGACCAAGATTTACAGAGCATAAGGACGCTCTGTCACTACTCTCTTTAAACATTACACTTTAATTCTTAGCTCATGCAATAATTCAAGAAAATGAAGTAGGAAAACACAAGTTAGAAAATGAGAACTAGAGAGGCTTCCATTTTCAATCTCCTACAGAGATAATATGCAAAACAATGTTAATAATATAGTAACAGCCATATCCAGGAACTAATCAAAATAAACGCAAGGACACAAGATTCAAATTTAAATTCAGGTTAATTTATCTCACTATAGTAGAAAGTAAGTATTTGAAACTATAAACAACATTACTCATCATAGTGTTTCCTTCATAAGCTATAACTAGATAAAAATATAAATGAAATATATGCATGATATATACATCACACAAATGAAATATGTACATGATATATGGAGAAATTCCTAACAAAGATATTAACTTATTACAATAATAGATTAATAGTCCATATTCACAAGTCAGAAATTAGTATTTTTAAAATACCAATTTTGATGTATCTTCTGTTACATTTCAATCATAATGGCAGCCATTAATTTTTAGTGAGCAAAAAACTTAAGCTTTATAAAAAGAGAAAACCTTTAATATTTATTGAAGTACTGTAGAAATCAAATTATATGATTCAGTGTAAAGCAAAGAATTTTATCTAAAACAGTCAAAGAAATCCAAAGGATTCTTAAAGGTCAGATAATTTGAATAGACAAATACTAGCATAATAGTTATGTGGATGACAAATATACACAGGAAAATACATTCTACAGGCAAATAATCATTAAAACCAGATATGGCATTATAGTTTATAATCTAAAACATGCAGAGGAGGAGGAAGAGGGGTATTCATAAGAGGAGGGAATGTTCACAGAGGAAGATGGGAAGGAAAAGAAGTAAGTCTGAAAGTCTCATATTCTTATAAAACTAATCAATATTACATTGTCCACCATACTTCTAATAGTTATCAAAGCTCAGACCTATACAAAATCTCGAAAATTGTGTTGATAGAAGTGATATTCATAAAATCAATGACTGGAAGCAATCACATTTTATAATAGGGGAAAAGAAACACAACATTAGTCAATATGTGGACTACCATTTGTCCATAGGAAGAAATGATCTATCAATATGCAAAGGGTATAAAATTATCTTAAATACATAAACTAAGTAAGAGAAGCCAGTATGAAATAGCTGCACCTGTATGATATCAATCACATAACATTCTGGAAAAAAAAAAAAAAACAGTGAAAACACTGAAAAGAGTGCTGACTACTAACGGTTGGGAATATGTGAGTAGTCTGAATATTGTGAGACCCAAGAGAATGTCTGGGCCATAAATATGTTTTGTTGGATTGTGTCAGGTTGAACAGGAAGATATTAAATGTCTTTCAAATCCACATAACTTGCAGTATGAGTAGTAAAATTTAATGTAACATGATTTAATAATATTTAGGGAGTTTTCAGTTGGAAGATAGGATGCAGAATGTGAGAACATAATCATGCTTATTATGTATGGCCAAAGGAAACTTTCTGAAGTGTGTGCAAGAAAAATAAGGGACTGACCTAAGAAATTTTGAGAATAAATACTGTCTGTAATACTAAGAAGAACATTGTGGAACACAGATATAGCCCTAATACACATAGGTGTAGGCTAGCAGTTTATATTTTATATTTTAAATCTAACTAAATGGTTAAGTTAATAACAGCTAATCATTTGAATGGTCCAGTAGAGGTTACAGAAAAAAAAAGGAAGGGAGCAGAGATGAGTCATGTGGTAATGGTTTAGATTAGTTTAGATAGTGGAGACACTGCTATAAACTTATATTTCCTTTAGCAGTATGTGTACAAACCTACTGAAAGATGTATGTGGCTCAACATAAATTTGTTTGTCTAGACAAACGGCATTACATTCCAATGGCATGGCATCCAGTCTTCATTTCATAACCAAATTTCACCTGTAAATGAACCAACGTTCCTTGGATAAATGGTTGATTCAACAACTAGACAGAAAATATACATAATAAAAGTATCTGGAATGCATTGCACTCTTGAAGTCAAGAATAGCTCAGAACTAAGCAACAACCAATACAATACAATATAGAATGCAAGATTAAGCAGGAGAATACCCAGTGATCACAGATGGAGCAAGAGAAGTTAAATATGTAAGTACCATGGAGAGTTAAAGTATGAAACATACATGAACCCAAAGTGAAGCATGTCTTTGAAAGAGATAAGTAAAACTCTCACAAATATTCTTCCTCTACAAATGATAGTAAAACTCTCACCAAAAAATTTCCCCTACAAATTAGTGTAGCTTTCTGTTCTTGAGATTAGCCTATTCATAGTGATGGAATTCTAAAAGTTGCAATATAAAGACAGAAAACAAGACATCTTGCAGTGAGAAGCACCACTTTAGGTTAGGTGATCACATCGTCAAGGGAAAAAAATCATACTAACAGTAACTATCATTGATCTAATGCAATCATAATATAAACTTACCTCTATGTTATTCTGCCAAAAACATACTATTCTATGTGTTTTTGAAAATAGATTTTTTTTCACACAATATTTTCTGATTATGGATTTTTGCCTCCAACTCCTCCCAGATCCCCCTCACCTCCACATCTACCCAAATATATAGCTTTTCTTTCCCTCTCTCTTTAGAGAACAGACATCTAAATAATGATAAAAATAAAACAATAATAATATAAAAAACCATCTAAAATAGGACAAAACAATCATTAAAAAAGTCCCCCAAAAGCACAACAGACACATACATTTGCATACAGAAATTTCAGTGAAATATAAAACCAGAAACCATAGTATGTAAGCAAAAGATGTAGGATTAAAAATATATAAGCCCAGACAAAAGTGACTACTTTCTTTTGTTGTTTTTGGCCATCCACTGCTGAATATGGGCCTTAAGGATGTGGTTTGTATACCCAATGAGACTCTGTTGGAGAAAACTAACTTTTCTTTGTGAGTGGTGTCAATTGGAGATAGTTTCTGGGCTAGGGATGGTACTTATGTCTACTTCCCATCTTAGCACTGTAAGACCATCTGGCTGAGAACTGTGCAGGCCTGTGCCTATTGCCACAGTTTCTGTAAGTTCCTATGTGCATCAGTCTGGTTTGTTGTCTACCATCCCTACTGGCACTTATCATCTCTCTGCCTCATTTTCTGTAGAGTTCCCTGGACCTTGAAGGGAGATATTTGAAAGAGAAATCGCCTTGACGATTGAGTGTCCCATGGTTTCTCACTCTGCAAATTGTCTAGGAATAGGTCTCCATATTTGTTCCCATATACTGCAGGAGGAAACTTCTCTGATGATGGTCAAGGAAGCCAGTGATCTATGAGTATAGTAGAATGTGTTAGAAGTCATTTTCACTAATCTAATGACATGGATGGATTAAAGGACTGAAAAATATCATTAGGGAAAATGTAAAATTCTATAAAAGTATAGATTTGAAATAAATTTACTTATTCATAGAGGTTCCTTAAGACAACCTCTTATACACAATGTTATCAGTGAAACTGGATGTGGGGTAATAGAAATGCTTTACTATATTTACAATAATTTCCTACTTGTAACTATAAAATTTGTCTCTAATCAAACACTTACTAAAATCTATAAGTAGCTATGAAACAACAATAACAGCACTAAAGAACAAAACACAGTGCAATTGAAAAGTATCCTAAGTGTTTACCTTTCAAGTGGAACAAAGGTGATATGATCTACAAGGCTGAACTCAGGTTAAATGTTGGTAGATATAACCATAGGCAAAGTCTCTTTAATTTTAGACCTTTTGCCTGTCATTTTTCCCATAAGTAAAAATCATGCATATCTACCAGTGGTAGAATTTTATTGTAAGATGTGTTATATTTGTTATGCTGTGGGACATTTGTTTAATGACACAAAGATGTGTTGCATTCTTTTATGTTGCATTTGTTTAACTCTGTGAAGCTTTGTTACTTTGCCTGTCTAAAACACCTGATGATTTAATAAAAAGCAGAATGGCCAATAGCAAGGCAGAAGAAAGGATAGACAGGGCTGGCAGGCAGAAAGAATAAATAGAAGGAGAAATCTGGGAGGGAAAGAAGAAAGAACAAGAGAAGAAGGAGAGGACATGCTAGGGGCCAACCACCCAGCCACACAGACAGCCATGGAGTAAGAGTGAAAGCAAGATTACAGAAATAAGAGAAGGAAAAAGCCCAGACACAAATGGTAGATGGGCTAAAAATTTAAGAAAAGCTGGCAAGAAACAAGCCAAGCTAAGGCCAGGCACTTATAATTAAGAACAAGTCTCCATGTGTGATTTATTTGGGAGCTGGGTGGTGGGCCCCCCAAAAGAGGAAAACCACTAACATCTCTCTGCATTCAGAGTTTATATTCCACCTTGAAGAACCTCTCATCATACTAAGGGGTTGAGCTTTAGGTTAAGCACAGGGTACATTTGAATTGACTAGTAAAACAGGAGGCATTTTGCTCGGAAAGCGTCTGTGGAGGAAGCTATGCAAAGAAGATATGGAAAGAGGAGGAGTCCTCTGATCACATTTCTTCAAGGACAATGTTTACCATTTAGTTCATTTTAATGCAGATTTAAACCCTTTCATTAAATTCATCAGGTGCAATGTTTGCTCAGCTGTGCAGGTTTCAAAGCTGGAAATGTGCCTCAGAGTAGTTTTTGACTTATAAAAACAAATGTGTGGAAGCATTTTCATGAGATCCTGTTGTATGATATGGCACTTTAGTAAAAATTCTCTGTTATAGTTTATGGAACTTGAGATCAATGCAGTCAATGATATTGTTTGAGAAAAGTTTTTGTTGTTGTTATTTGTTTGATGTCAAGAATGAGAACATGTTTTAATTTGTTTAGTTAAAAGCATAGTATCTATTTTCTCTAATTTATGGAAAATAAAATGCAATAACATCATTTACATGTTGTTTTCATCCAAATCCTTTCATGCAAATTATAAATCAGTCTGGACTCTTGGGCAAAGGCTGAAGTCATCTATCAGCAAAGAACAATGAGTTCATGTTCTTAAATTACAAAAAGAAGATACAGACATTTTAACATCTGATGATTTTACCTGGATTCAACACAAATTTGGCCAAATTTCAATAATTACCATTTTATATAAAATGTTAGATTGCCTTCTACATAAAGTTAGTAATCACCAATTTTGATGATAAGCCTAATATTTTTTAATTTAAATGTTTTATTCTATTATTTATAATTTGACTTTTTTCTTTTATTTAATTATTATTTCTTTATTTTTTATTAAGAAAATTTTTTTAATTCATTTTACATACCAATCAAAAAATTTTCCCTCCTCTTGTACCTCTGCCTCCCAATCCCAACCCACCCCCTATTCCCTCCTACAAGAAGATAAGGCCTCACATGGGGAAGTACATCTAGTAGAGGCAGGTTCACACCCCTTCCTCTGCCTCAAGGCTGTGTGACATGTTCCATCATAGGCAATGGGCTCCAAAAACCCTGCCCATGCACCAGGGATGGATTCTGATCCTACTGCCAGTGTGCCCCCCTTAAGCAGATGAAGCTACACAACTGACTCACTATACAGAGGGCGTGGCAATGGAGGGTAGGCATTGGGAGATGAGAACATAAAGGAACAGGATGGTTGGTCGAGCTGGAACAGGGATGGAGTGGAAGAGCACACCAAAGGCCTCCACAATACACTTTAGAGGGACTGGAGATCCAGGCTCATATTCTGCTCCAGAGGAACTTAAATAGGAATCTTGTGACAGTGAATCTTCAGTCTCAATAAATTATGTGGCAGTTGGCAGAAGGTTAGAAACCACTAAGTAGGTTGTATAAGAATGAATAAGATTACTTATGTAAAATGCTGATTGCAAGGTATACCAGGCAGTATTTTTAGGAAAAAGAATGGAAAAGGAAGTATTTTTTTCATACACATCCTCCATGTCTGTAGATGTAACCAATCGTCTTATTAAAATAAGAAACACAGAACCAATGTAAAAGAGAAAGCTGAGAGGTCAGAGCTCAGAGCTAAAACCTTACCTCCTGCAGTGCTCCTAGCTTCCCCAAAAGAGAGCTACTTGCTGTGTGTCTGTCTTTAAATAGTCTTTCTGTTCTGCCTTCTCATTGGTTGTAAACCCAAACACATGACTGCCTCATTACTGCCTGTAAGTACCGCCCTCCAGGTTTTAAAGGCGTATGTCTCCAATGCTGGCTATACCCCTGAACACACAGAGATCTACCTAGCTCTTCTACCAAGTGCTGGGATTAATGACGTGTGCCACCGCCGCCACCACCACCACCACCACGCTCTTGCTATGGCTCTAATAGCTCTGAAGCCCGGGCAACTTAATTTATTAACATACAATGAAAATCACATTTCAGTACAAATAAAATACCACCATACATGTCAATTTTATTTTATGTTGTAGAACCAGAAGCAAGGTACATGCCCTATTTTACAAAAGATTACAATTCACTGGAAGAGAATATAAGCCAGCAATTTGAATTACTGAGGAAGAGAAAAAGCCCAGGAATGGGAATTTAAAGAGAACTAACATGTAATACTTTAGTTTTTAAATTTGTATTTATTTTAGTGTGTGTGTGTGTGTGTGTATGTGTGTGTGTGTGTGTGTGTGTGTGTGTGTGTGTGTGTGTGTGTGTGTGTGTACCACATGTATTCCTAGTACCTGTGGAGGTCAAAAGTGAGGCTTGGATCATCTGGAATTGGAATTATGGGTGGCTGTGCTACAATGTGTAATGCTTTATAAATTTTTAGTGATATCAAATTGAAGTTTCCACCTTGGTTCAATATCTTAATTGGTATCAGATGGAGACAGAAAATCAAAAAATGTACTGTAATATTCAATTTCAAACAGAACCTGATTACTTTGTTTTTCTTCTATTTCTGTTCACCTCTGATTTATGGGTAACTGCCCTCTAAAAGTGTGAGGGTGGAGACCAGAAGCAATATATCACATTGATAAAATTTCTAAACCTGACGTTTCCCTAATTACTTTTTGGTTTTCTCAAATCTACTAGAAATATTAAATTTCTATTCTTTAAATATTAAAAAATAGTTCTTTCTTGAATATGGAGCAACCAAATTTTTTTGTGTACCTGGAAAAGGTAACTCACATGAAACAACAGAATGCAGAATATTCCCTTAGCATACATACTCATAGCAAAATACAGAACTTCATTCAGATGATTGAAATGAATACTAAAAATAGAAAAATTAACTAAATTAAAGTTCCCATTAACATATTTTATAATAATATGATTTATTTATTTATTTAGCTTGATTGTAGTACAGATTTAATATTACAAGGTTGTTTTTTCATGAGATAATCTTCAAAACTTTATTCTTTGAGCCTGAACATGATTAGAGTTATAATTAAGAGTTAACCATTCTTCTCATTTTTAGATTCCTTTATCATTTAGCTCTTTTATACATTTATAGGAAACATTTGAATCATCTTCATTCCCCCGCTCCTGTCTCACATTCTCCTGTGTCTCCCACTGGAGTCCTTCATCTAGACAAGTCCACTTCTACTTCAATGTCTTTCATCAGAGATGTTTTTTTCCTTTGGAAGGTAGAGGGAATTTTTTGGATCCAGGGTACTTAGTCAGTGGCCATTCAACTTCTGAAATTGTTTTGTTATTTCATAGAATTTATAAAAGGTGACATATTTGAATATATTGACTAAAACTATACAGACAACTAAAGAACACTGAGAGCTGGAGAATTAGTTTCCCAAGGAAGAATAAGCCAATTTATTATCTGATATTAATTGGTCAGTATTGAAATCATGCACACACAAATAGCATTATATGTATGGGGCATATGTATATGTGTGCATGTGTATGTGACAGGAATTAAAGAATTTCTTTTAAGAGAAGGAGAAGCTAATAATTGAGGTAGTTGTAATAGGGTTTCTTTTGAGCAACAAACTGGCTCCCATATCATGACACAGAGACTTATTATTAGTCATGAATGCTCGGCTTTATCTTATGCTCATTGCTTATAACTTAAATTAACTAGTTTCTCTTCATCTTCATTTTGCCTCAGGGTTTTTTACTTTTCTTTCTTTCTATATATCTTACTTTCCTGCTGTCTCCATGTCTGTCTTTCTGGCAACTGCCGGGTTTCTGACAATGGTTGTGTCCCTCTTTCTTCCTCTTTCTCTCCTTTCTTCCTTCTCTCCTTATTCTCCTTCTATTTATTCTCTCTGCCTGCCAGCCACACTTACACACACCGATTAAAAATACTATAAATATTTTAAAAGCTGGAATATCTATGATGGCTATTTTTGATTGTCAGCTTGACAACATCTGGATTTAACTAAATTCCAAAAATAGATGGCATACCTGTTAGGGATTTCTACTTAATGTGAAGTGGGAATATCTACTTCTACTCTGGATGTCTGATATAGGAAGGCACACATCCAGAACTTTAATCCACATCTAATCTGGGCCACGCCTTGTGCTAGAAGCCTATATAAGGACATGGAAGAAGGAAGCTTTTGCTCATTGCCTGCTTGCTCTCACCTTTCTACCAAGTCCATTCCTCCACTGGCATTAGAGCCTACTTCTTTGGGATTCCAGGGTATACTGAAGACGAGCTGAGACATCCGGTTTTGTGGACTGAGCAACTTGGACTTTCTCTTCATAGCCAGCCATTATTGGATTATCTGGATCACAGCCTGTAAGTCATTATAATCAATCACCTTTACATACACACACACACACACACACACACACACACACAGAGAGAGAGAGAGAGAGAGAGAGAGAGAGAGAGAGAGAGAGAGGTATATTTAGATAGATAGATGATAGATAGATTCTATATGTTCTGTTACTCAGAGAACACTAATACAATATCACAATTTAGATACTGTTTGTTCATATGAGAGTTCAAATAACCTTAACTTCTAAATCTGTAGTAGAGTCAGCACATTTTTTTCAACTCAGGATGGAAGTATTCAAGCTGAATATTATATTCATGCTTTCATCCAAGAAATTTTCAGACAAGTACGTATTTGTTCACTATATAATTCTCAATTTCCTCCAAATCCTATTTTTAGTAATAACATTTAAGTATAAAGCAATATTAGAAATACATTTTATATTATACCCACTTGACAAAATAAGCATATAATAATTTTGTGGTATTTCTTGTATCTCTAAATAAGGGGAAAATACTACTTAAGCTTAAATGAAAATGTTCTCATTTTTCTACAAAGATTAAAACTATTCTCAAGCTGTCATGCATGTTGTCATGAATGCTTTACTTCATATGCTGATATTCATCCAAACAAAAATGGAGAAATTGAAGACCTGTAGTCCTCTATGATGAAGAAGATCTCTGTATTCCAGTGATAAAAGGAAATGGTAAGAAATCAGTCAGGCTGTGTACAGAGTCACTAAAAACTCATGGCTCAGTAAGGATGATTTAGTGCTGTCTCTGGGAGAGGACATCCTGCAGGAAATAAAGGGGAGGGGTTACTCACTAAGAAATATTCTCAGAAACTATCAATCAAATTGGAGTAATTCAATTTGGATCAAGAGAAACTTAAGTATAAAGTTATTCTTAGGAATGTGGTAGGATAACCAAATCTAAAGTAAACAGATTTTATTGATTTCAAGAGACAAAGACATATCATTCAAGGAAGGACAGATTAAAATTGGGTAAAGCAATCCTTAAAATATAAGTATAAAAACTGTGACCTTACAATCTTAGTTATGATTGAATAGCTTATGTCTCTCCTCTTTAGAAAAAAATATCAATTTAATCTAGACAAAATCAATAATTTGAAAGTATTGTAACAATCTGGAGGTAAACAGTTTGCATGACTGAGTAGTTAAGAACACTTTTTGTTGCAGAGAACCAGAGCTTCCATATTTATACCAGGATTTCTTCTTAGAAAACATTTTCTTACCTTCCTTCTCTCTCTCCCTGGCCCCCACAGTCTGACACTGAGTTATACCCTCAATTTGCCTTAAGGTACTTTGTAAAAAAGAGCATAAGGGAATCACTAGTACAAAAAAAAGTAAACAATGGAAAATGGAGCACAAATATACTGGACTTTGTCAACTTAACACAAGCTACAGTCATCAGAGAGGAAGGAAACTCAGTTGAGCAAATACCTCCATGAGATCCAGCTGTAAGGCATTTTCTCAATTACTGAACAATGGCAGAGGGCACAGCCCATTGCAGGTGGTGTTATTCCTGGGCTGGTGGTCTTGGATTCTATAATAAGGTGGGATGGACAGTCCAGTAAGCAGCACCCCTCCTTGGCCTCTGCATCAGCCCCTGCCTCCAGGTTCCTGTCCTGTTTGAGTTCCTGTCCTGACTTTCTCCAATGATAGACAATGATCTGGAAGTGTAAGCAAAAAAAAAAAAAAAAAAAAAAAAAAACCAAAATCCACCCCATGGTTTTTGGTCATGGTGTTTTGCCACAGAAATAGACACCCTAACTAAGACAACAAATAAAAGTAATATCATGATAAGTGATTTCTTGTTGATTCTGATCCATGTAAGATAGAACACAAAGTCCGTGAGTTTGTGTGATAGAGGAAGAAGCTGTTTACTAAGAAAGGAGTCTCTCACATCAGAATGAAGAGGAGGCTGAATGGAATATTAATGTTGAGGCCAGGGCAGGATACTACCCCAAGGACATGGTCCCACTGCAGACTTCCTCTAGCCAGACCAAGAGACACGCATCTCCAGTATTTCCATTGGTTAGAATTTATATTATTATTATTAATTATTAATTATTGTTATTGTCATTAAGAAATTTTCTATTCATTTTACATACCGACCACAGATCCTCCCTCCTTCTACTTGCTGCCCTCCAGCCTTCTTGAATCCTTACCCCATTCCCACCTCCTCCAAGTTAAGATCTCCCAATGGGGAGTCAGCAGAGCCTTATACATTCAGTTGAGACTTGAATCCATCAGTGGAAGAAAGCATTTGTTAGGTCAGAGCCCACATGCTCTCTGGAAGCATCTCCACAGGCATGCCCAGAAATCAGTTGTACTAATCTCCTGGGCATTTCAACATGTAATCATGTAATAATCAAGATTAACAATCACGGTATCACTGATTTTTTTCTTATAGTGATAACTGAGAAAACAGTTTCTATCACTGTAAATGCTTGGTTTGACATTGGCAAGGACATTTTTTAAATGCACAAAAAGTTTTCAACAAGTTAAAGAAGATTCACAGGGCTAGAGAGATGGCTCAGTAATTAAGAGCACTTATTGCTATTGCTGAGAATCTGTGTTCAATTCCAAGCACCCACACTGGGGTTCAAAAAAGTTCATTAATTCCAGTTCCGGGGAAACTTTGCCCTTTTCTGATCTCCCTGGATGAGGCACACATGTGGTATGCATAGGTGCAGGCTAAAGCACTTATATACATGAAATAAAATAAAATGTTTAAATAATTTACTGGTAAATTTCTGTTTAGAATAAATCAAATCATTGTTTTTTTTTCAAACTGTCTTCAGTTTTTCCAGCAGCCACTTCCAACAATTTACCCTCTTTCACAAATTCTCTTCAACGTTCTTCTGATGAAACAGCTAGGTTCCACACCCATGCATTTGAATTTGTCCATCTTTTGAGGTTTAGAAATCAAAAACCTTCAAATTGAATTAAATGATTTCAGTTTTTGTTTATTTTTTATGCTTTCATTTTTAAAATTTCATTATTTGTGTAAGGACAATATATTTAAAGGCAAAAAACAAAAACAAAGAAACAAAGCAAAACAACAACAAAAATCAAACCACTGATTTAACTGTCTGTCAATGAAAGAATAATTTACACTCATCAAACTACACCAAAATAATTGTAAAAGTATGAATCAAGGGATGGTAAAGAATACTTTTAATGCATATTTCTGGTAAAGGACTTAATCTGGATATACTGAGAACTATACTGATTAGCTTGTGAGTCACTGAATCCATTTAAGTAAATGGACATGCAAGTTAAATAATGAGTCCAGGACACATTCTAAGAAAAAAAAGTTATATATTGTGATAAGAAATATTAGATATTTGAAGATGTCTTTATTGAACTAAAGTTCATGAAAGAAAGCATTGTACAAAGAAACCAGAGGCTGGGGTGGGCAATTTGAGAGAGCAGATAAGTGAGAATCTGGGACTGGTAGGTAGACACAGAAAAACTGAACAAAAGCAAGTTGCTCATCTGTATTGAACATATCAACTTTGATCTTGTGCTTGGAGAACAACACACAACTAAGAAAAACATCATTAATAGATTCCAAAAAAGTCAGTCAATGACTCATTTTATGATCATACAGTATGCCCTCTTTTGAGATGTTGGCCCTTAATTGATTTCAACAGCAAGTTATCATTTCATACATTTAACAAAATAGATGTTAAAACATTAATGGAGTATAAGAGCTTTTTTTCTTAAATATAATTCCCTGTTCCTTAATGAAAAAAAATGTTAGGATTTTTTTCATAAGTATGTGTTTAGGAGGTAAAAAAATGATTCTTTTAAAAATAAAATCGTTTAGGGACTGGGGATACAGCTCAGTTGTTAAAATCTTTGCTGGGCAAGCTTGGAGATCTGAATTTTGATCTTCAACACTAACTGATATAAATGGACTTGGTGGCATATGGCAACAAATTCAGCATTGGAGAAGCAGACAAAAAAGATCCTTGAGTTTGCTTGCTACCCACTCTAGCAAAATTGGAGAAGAGACTGTCTCCAAGATTGAGGTAGATAGTAATCAAGGAAGAGACCTGATGTCAATTTCTGGGCTCCACATGAATTTCTATACATGTATATTCACAAGAACATGCACATTTCTAGATTCCCCCACATACAACTAGAATAAAATCTTGTAGGTTTTTAAAATCAGTCATGACAATGTCTGTGTAAGAATCATTTGGACAGATTTTCACGCTAGAGTATAACACATGCATATTTTATAAATAATTTATACTTTTAAGAAAAAGTATGTAAGGTGTATGTTTATAAAATTTATCATTTCAGATAATTTTAGATGTTGTCTTTGTAGTTTCACAACTGACAAGCTAGCAATATGTCATACATGCTACTGAGTTAAATACTATTGAATTATAGCCCAGTGAAGAAAAAATTCTGTATGTAGGACAAATAAGGAACAAAGATATTGAAAAATGTGTGACTAGCTCTATTTAGATTATACCAGTCAGACTTTACTTAGTTTCTATTCTTGAGACTTTTTGTATTTTCATATATATACAATTTATGACTGGAATATTGAGGAAATTATATGTGAGTGAGTGTGTGTATGTGTGTGTGTGTGTGTGTGTGTTCATGTAGAGTATTTGAATAAATAATACAGCATATTTTCTATACCTATTTTCTGTATGCTGAAAACTACATTTGATGAAACTGTCCTGAACTGACTTCCATCAATAGCATCAAATAATTCTGTCCAGTGGTCAATGTTGACTCTATTAATAGTCCTTGAATATAGTAATATTTAAACTTTGTTATAGTAGGAAACCCTACAACTGATATTTGAAATGAGGAAGCAAACATCTTAAAATCAAAAATCAACATAAACAAACAACCTAGAATCTGAAGTGTTTTAAGACAGAATATGATGACAGACTGATACAGAACAGATAGAAATCTGAATAAGGATGCTACTTCCAAGTTAGAAAGCTAAATATTTTTAATTTGTATAGGTGGAAGGGCTTATAGAAATTAAAGGAAACTCAATGTGGTATTACATGCTTAAAATCCCAACCCCTAAGTGGTAGACATAGGAGAATGTACTCATGTTTGAGGTAAATAGGGTCCATAGATATATTTCCAGGCCAGCTAGAGCTACATAGTGAGATTCTATCTCAAAATGAAATAAAATAAAACATAAAAACAAGGGAACCCAAATTGAAATTTGACAAATTTCAGTTAATCAGCCTTAAAATGGATAGAGAAGGCCTTGACCTTTCTCAGAATATTTGGTTTCCTCCCTGAGCAGATCATCTTCATTTGCTGTGAAGATGGATGTCAAATCTGACCAAATATGGTTACAAAAATACATATGAATTCTATACCACTGTTTGTCTTCCCTCATCATGAGCCAATGCATTTAAATCTGTGCTTAGGTCTAATTCTTACTGATGTTCCTACATGTTTCCTAAAAGCTCTGCTTGCTGTACTCATTGTGTGTGGATTATGACAGTCAAGTGTTTCTATGCCTGTATCAGCTACAACTTCTCTAACTTACTTGATATTTTCAGAAATGAAACTGATAGCACTCTAACAGGCAGGAACTCAAGAATCTTGGAGCACAGATCTATCAAACATCTCTTCTGATGAGCTCTTAGGATAACTGTGTATAATAAATGGTGAGCCTGAAGACCTCTGAAGTGTCTTCCTTCAGTCGCACAACAGACAGGGCCTTCCTATTACCCTTTTATACAAAAGGTAATTTACAAGATGCATCCCATGCATCAAAGTTAGTGCAGAAGAAACACCCCCACTCTCCTGGATGGTAAGGTACACAGTGTTACAGCTGTGGCTATGCATATTGCGAGAAGAAAGACTTATGGATGTAAATTTTACTTTCCAGCAGATATACTTATCTATACAAAAGCTAATGAAAATGTAAAACACTAAAATATTGAGATATTATTCAAATTTACCAATTCCACAAGATACGTGAAGGTTTTCTTTAAGTTCATTCAAACTCTAAAAGATGTATACTTAAAGATGCTTTGAATTTTATGTACTTTAGATCTGAGTTAGATTTATAGAGGTGTACAGATAGTTCATATTTATGTATTGCACATAATAATTCTATTGAGTACTGATGTTACATTTCATTGTGTAAATAATAAAAGCTGCACAGAGAAAAAGAGAAAATGCACACTCAATTTTCATCATAATCCTAAAACTCAACTAATTTTCTAGGTGATTTCCTGAGTACATACTTGACTTATAGTCACAGATTGCTTAGAAGCAATATTATTCACCTATTTATAGATTCAAACTATCTGAAAGGTAAAAAACACTACAACCGTAACTGTAGAATACCAATGAAATGATATCATCTAAAAATTTAAAGGCAAAAATGAGAGTGGAGTTGAGTAGGCAGAACCTAAATCAATCCTGAACAATGGAGTCTTTACACAGTTTGAAAAGCAGTTATTCTTAATGTGTACATATGAAAATGTAAAAGAAAAGAAAATTCTCATTTCCAAACCAAGTTGAATCAAGAGTAAATAAATGATTTCTAAAATACAAAATGCAAAGAACTTTAAATATATTAAACATATATATATATATATATATATATATAATTAAATTATTTTGTAAATGTATATAGAACACACACACACACACACACACACACGCACACACACACACACACGAAGCCGATAAAATAGGTTTCCATATGGATTTTTCAAAACCCTTAGTGGTAGTTATCCTGCTAACAACGCTCTCATCAATCCTGCCCTCCCTCCCATTCCTTTCTACCTCTTAAACTCCCATGCCATTTTTACCATTTTTAGCTTCATATTACCTATGTTTTACTATTCCCCCTCCATTACTATCTTTCTTCCCTGTACCCATCAATTGTTTCTTTGTAGTTTTCTGGGTTCTGTAGCTACTACAAATCATAAATATCCAAACTATAATCCACATATGAAGTTTGAAGTTTGTTTGTTTTATTTCTGGGTATGGATTACCTCACTCACTGTGATATTTTCCAGTTCCATCTTTTTGTTATTATTGTTCCATCTTTTACCTATAAATACCATGATTTCAATTTTTCAACAGCTGAATAAAATAGCATAGTATAAACCTGCATTCTCACTTCCCATTTATCAGTTGATAGGTATCCCAGTTGTTTCTAGGCCCTGGCAATTGTGAGTAGAGCAGCTACAACTATGATGAACATATCTTATATTATAGAAAATAATGTCCTTTGGGTATATGCTCAGAGTATTGTAACTGGGTAACATCTTATACATATATGTAGTTTCCTGATGAACTGCTACATTGATTTCCACAGTGACTGCAACAATTCATACTCTAACCAACATTTCAAGAAGGTTCATTGTTCTCCATTATTGGAGAAATTATTTTGGCCACTCCACGTAGTTAAAAGGATATTTATTTAATGGCGTAACTCACAAATTAAGTAATGGGTAGGTCGCAGGGTCTGGGGAAGGTGTAATGCAGTCCAGCGGTGTTCTCCGGAGCTCTGCACAGTCAATCTCCACAGGTCAGCGTCCCGGCACCGAGAGAGTGCCCAGAGAGAGCGCTGGCCCATCCAGCTCTTGGGTCCCCAGGCGCCTCCCCTCGCCCCGCCTCGTAGGCGTGACAGTTTCCAGAGTCTCAATGGGGGTTGGAACTTCCAGAACCAAGCTGTAATGGCTACCCACTACACTCCATATCATCAACAACATTTATTGTCTTTTGTTTTCTTTTCCTTGGCCATTCTGGCTATCATAAGACAGCATTTCAAAGTGAATTTAATTTGCATGTCACAGGAAGCTAAAGATATTAAGCACTTATAACCTGCACAGGAAATTATTCTCATCCCAGAGGCCATATGTTGTCAAATTTTCTGTGCCAGGTATATGATAATTTCCCTGAAGTTATTGATCAGAGGTGTCCTAGAGACCCTGAAACCAATACATACTGAAGTTATTACTCTTAGTTTCTCAATAGAACTTGATGGTAAGCCCCTGTTACTAAAGACATATATATTGGTCACAGGACAAGAGGAAGTCAAGTTGATACTGACCAGCATGCTTTTTCCCAGCTGGCTAGTTCTCATGAGAATGAAAAGTGTTATGCAGGGTACTGAGGATAAAGTAATCATCTGTTAGCTGCAGTTATGAATAGCATGGCACAATATGCCAATAGTTGTCAAAGTGGCAGGGATGTTATTGCAGTAACCAACCACTCTTTGTTTGGATTTAAAACCTTCTCCATAGGAGAGAAAATAAGATGGGTATTGTGAAATTGGCCCAGAATCCAGGCTTAAAGAGCCAATGGGCCCCAGGGATGAACTTATTATTATTGTTTTGCTTAATAGACACAGTACTAAACTTTCCTCTAAACTCAAATCTCTGCATATAGATAAGCTCAGCTCTCAGACTTCATCACAGAAGTTTATTGCCCAATGGACAGTGACTGATATTGAAACTCACAACTAGACAAAGTGCAGAGAACAAATGACTGGAGAAATTTTAACCTTAAATGGGACATCTGCAGCATATACTCCTCAGTGCTTAGTGACCATCACATAAAGACTGTACAAGCCAAAGTATAGGAGGGGAAAAAAAAGAGTGAAATATTATCTTCAATACCTGACTAGACTGCTGTAGCTGTGGTTGCCTGCACAAAAGGCTAATACCAGATGAAATCAGGTAACATTCTAGCTATAGTAAAAGCCCCCAACTCTTTTTTTTTTTTTTTTTTTTTTTTTGGTTTTTTGAGACAGCGTTTCTCTGTGTAGCTATGTGCCTTTCCCGCATCACGCTCTGTAGACCAGGCTGGCCTCAAACTCACAGAGATCTTGCTTCCCGAGTGCTGGGATTAAAGGCATGTGCCACCACCGTCCGGCAGGCCCCCAACTCTTAGCTGAAGAGGTAGAGATAGTTGTTGTCCTCCAGAGAAGGGAAAGTCAGTTTTCTTGAAGTGTGTGTAGGCTGACATGCTCAATGGCCCCACACTCAGAAATATTTGGATGGTACAAATTGGAGTTAATGAGCTGTTAGGTAAAGAAACATAAAAATGAATAAATGAAATTGCTGAAGGGAGATAAGTGGAGGTGAATATGAGATTAATTAAAGGGAGGAGATGGGATGATTATGATCATGAGTATGAGATTTCCAATGAATTATCAAAATAATCTTCTTAAATGCCTCTCTGCTTTCTATCAAGAAACAAAGTTTGTGAATCCAGTTGGGAGTGGAGGTGAGGGGGAACTGACAGGAGTAGGGTGGATGGGAAACCATAATCAGAATATATTGTATGAAAAAAGCTTATTTTCAATAAAAGAAAAAAACAAATAAGATAGAAATCATTCTGCATTTCTCAGTTCTTATACAGAGGCCCTTGGATTTCTTGAAATAATGTAAAATATGCAGAATTTTAGCAAGGAATATATTTTTCTTCAGAAAAGGACCAGTGCATATATTCTTTCATTTCTTAAAAGAAAGTTAGGGTAAGTGGTTGGTCTGTTTTCTTATTCCTGCTATGGCCTGAGATTCTTTTTTAAAAGCAGATAAAGAAGAGGGAAATATGATAAAAGAGAAAATAATATTCTATATTATAGTTTTAACTACATTGTATTCCAAGGGATGTGTTATAAAACAATCTGGAAAAGAGTTACACTTCTTAGAGAGACAAAGGTTTAAACAACAAAATGCAATTTCTACTGATAGACTGTACATAGGTGATTATTATTTCACATGGCTAGTGTAATGTTATAATTTCTCTAGTGCTCAATTTGGTACTAAAGATACTTGTTTTAGCCACTAATCTGTTAAAAAATCAAGGGTGATGGATGCAGTTATATTTTATAGTCCAATAATCTATTGTGTATATATTCAAAGATTTTGATGAGTTACACTCTATCAGAGGGACAATATATTATATGTTCATTACAATGTTCACTGCCTATATTCCCAATATAAAATTTAGTAGAATTTTACTTGTTTAAATCCTTCAAATTCTCAGGTTAGATTAATCATTATCCAAAATATACCAAATTTTTTCTTCCATTGCTTATAGTTCTCATAGTCCTTATTCTTACTGAAATGACTTTGTGACTTTGCTATCTATTCTTAATTCAGTTGTAAGCTTTTTTTGTTCTTGTTTTTGCTGCCTTAAAGCAACTACTTATATCAAATCTTACCACTTTAATTATAATTTGTTTCTATTCTCATAGCCAATGCACCCAGTGAACTGTTTTATAAAGGCATTCCAAGATGTGTGTCAGTTGATTTTAAATTGGCAATTATTGATCGCACAAATGAATTTTCCAGTGTTCTGAGAAAAGTATTCAGTATCTTTCAAAAATCAAATAAATAGATCTAAAATGTTAAGCATTTCGAATTCTAAGGAGAAACATGTGAAGTAAACTAAAATCTTTACACGGAGCTACTATAGCAGGTCTAATTTGAAGTCAATGCTTCGCTTTACAGAGACCCACAGTGGATATTTGTCAGTATTAACTTAAGACACACTACTTAGTTGTAGCATGTCACTCCCCAATTGCCTGAATATATCCACAATATCTTCAATGGAGAATGAAAATAAGATTAAATAGGGAGGAGGATGGGAGAGAAATGCAAACGAGGGAATATGGGGAGGGACAACTTACACTGCACTTGAAAAACCATGTGGAAACCTACTACTGTAGAAGCTTCCTAAAATATATATATATATATATATATATATATATATATATATATATATATATATATATGGGAGGGGGCGGTGTGAAAGGAATCTAAGCTGAGTCATAATAAAACAGAGGAGACAATGTCCCAACTAGATATCTTAAACCACCAAGTAAAACCTCCAGTGCAAACAATGAGTTACATCTTCTTAATTCATTGTCCAAAGTGGTTCCTTAGAACCTTGAAAATATCTCAGACTATTGCCAAAGCTATTGACTGCTCTTCACAACCCGACGGCAAGGCTCTATTGTTGAAGACAAGGTTGCTTATGTCATGGAACATGGACATGTCAAGCTGGTACCTAACCCCTACAGACTTGTGTTCATGGTAGTTGAAGGTACTCTGCATATTACTGAAGAAAAATCATAATAATCAATATTACCCAGCTAAAGACTCTGAAATATGTAACCGCAACCTGCCTGCAAAGATATACTACTATAACTACTGGTAAAAATATTATAGGAGTATTCAATAAAGTTTTCATTAAATTTAAGGCAGCTCATTCTATGATACGTAATCCATATATAACACTGTTGAGGAGCCAAGAACCCGAGACTAGATAGGTAATGGGCCTAGGGAAAACACTATAGGACTATAGCAATAAAATGACTCTTATTGATGTGCTGCTACACTCATCCATCAGGGCCTTACTCAACCCACATCAGAGAAACTTATTTTCACAATAGATAGGAATTAACACAAATATCCACAGCTGACATTGTGTAAAAAGTGGGAGATTTTGGAGCACACAGGACTAAATGGGATATCTTCATCAAACCCTTCCCCTCAAGGTTCAGGGGTATAAGGAAAGGAAAGGCAGAAAACACATGTATTAGTCAGGGTCCTGTTGCTGGAGGGCTTCTCTCCAGGTTCCCCAAGCCCCACAGTCCCACAATCCGCATATAAAATAATCACTCAGACGCTTATATCACTTATAAACTGTATGGCCATGGCAGGCTTCTTGCTAACTGTTCTTTTATCTTAAATTAACCCATTTTTATAAATTTATACCTTGCCACGTGGCTGGTGGCTTCCCAGCGTCTTCACATGCTGCTTGTCCTGGCGGTGGCTGCGGTGTCCCTCTCCTCAGCCTTTCGCTTCCCAGAATTATCCTCTCTCCTTGTCCCACCTACTTCCTGCCTGGCCACCTACTTCTTGCGTGGTCACTGGCCACAGTGTTTTATTTATATAGAATGATATCCACAGCAGGGTCCTCTAAGAGTAACATAACTTACAGAATGAATCTCTATATCTGTATAGATAGGGAATTTGTTAGAATGACTTGTAGACTGTGGTCAGCAACATAAACCAGCAATGGCTGCCTATGAATGTAAGGTCCAAGAACCAGTAGTTCTTCAGTCCATGAGGTTGGTTGTCTCAGCTTCTTTTCAGTATATGCCAGAATCCCAAAGAAGAAGGCTATAATGCCAGTGAAGGAATGTACTTTCCAGTAAGAGTGAGATCAAGCAGGCAAATAGAGAGTTTCCTTCTTCCATGTCCTTTATATAGAGTGCCAGTAGAAAGTATGGGCCAGATTAAAAGTGCATTCCACATGAAAAGATCTGGACTAAAAGCATGTATTCTCACCCCGAAGGCCAGGATGAGAAGTGGTTCTTCCCAGTTCAAATGTTTTAATTAAAGAAAATCCCTTAGAGGTGTGCCCAGTTACTTGCATTTTAGTTAATTCCAGATGTAGTCAAGTTGATGAACAAGAATAGCCAAAACAGAATGACAGAGCCAGAGGTAGTAGATGACTCCAAGAGTACTGTATCTTCCAGACACAGAGGACTGATTCACATATGAACTCAGAGACTGAGGCAACATATGCAAGATCTGTAGGAGTCCAAGCCAGATGAGATCCCAGAAATATGAGGGGAAGGTGGATATAAAGTTTCACCCCTAACCAAAAAGCTATTAGTAATTGATACCTGCCTAGAAAGTAGAAATTTGTTTCTCCAATGGACTGTCATTAGGTATATATTAGCCAACTCCAGCGTAGGTCGCATGCTGAGGACTAGCTGGCCAACACAAAAGAGACTAACGATTTTATTTGTTTGTTTATTTGTTTTGTTCACTTACTTGATTGTTTTGGACTTTTTGTATTATGTTGCTTTGTTTTGGAAATTTTTGCCTTACTGATTTTTTTTTTTGCCTGTTTGTTTTAATTTACTTTTCCGTAGGGTTTTGTTTCTGGTGGTTGTTTGTTCATTTGTTTTCTTTTTTGTTTCTTCGTTAGTTTTTTGATTTGTTTGACAGAGAGAGAAAACACATTAAGTTACAAGGGTGGAGAGGTAGGGAGGGCCTAGGAAGAATTGGGAGGCATGATTAAAATAAAATATATGTAAAAAATTTAATTAAAATGAATAAAATACAAAATTAAAAGTGGAGCTCTTTATATAACCAAATAGAGGGCTCATACTCCAAAGAATCTGTTCCCTTGCAATTATAAGGAATGTGTATGTCTTATAATGTAATTCGACATTGTTCATTTGAATACAAGACAGTTACAAAAGAGGGGTTCATTAGAGGAGAAGACAAATTTAATCTTTGATTTATTCAGTGGTTTTTGGGAAACCTGAATCACCAGTTGAGATTTTTTTATTTGGCAAAGATTGGTAAGTGAGAAATATGATGAATGATGGGGATTCCCCATGGGACAAAAGGTAGGAAAGAACTGACTCCCATGAGGCACCCGGGTACATAAACATACAAATAAAGAAATGAATGTAATTTTGTTTCATTTTAAAGAGGAAAGGAAAAGCTCTCTTCTGGGAGCCATTTGCTGCTTCAACAGGAATAGGGGATACAAATGGCGGTTCCACCAGTACGCATACAATATTTGTGGATGGCTCCCAGACTGAATGTACCACTGCATGTTCTCTGCTCATTCTATATGTGCACAGGCTTCATCAGAGTGGAAAATGAGTCAGCTTCAAGTAGAATTGTGATAGTTGGAAACGTTCTTGTTCTTTGATGCTTCAGGAATGGAAGAGTGGCAGCATTAATTCGGCCATGTAAATCTCCTGGAACTAGATCATTCCACACTGTGAATATGAAGAAAACTAAGCTTCCTCTTCCCAGTATCTTCAGTTTAATCCATTGACTATATACTTCCCAAATCAAGAAAAACAAAAGCATAGGAAAAATGAGCACAAAGAAGAGAAGGTTTAATCATTTTACTGAAACAGAGTTTCTCTTTGATGGTTATGAGACATGTGTACACCTTCTTTAAAGTAACAAGGAGACTGTTTTAAATAATAATTGTGAATAAAAGCAAACAAAAAGTAGTGTGTTGTACTTAAACTCTCAAATCCAACAAAGGTTACCATATTTCTTTTCAAATTATGTACGTGGATAAAAATTTTCCTTCTTTTCCATTTCATTGTCTCTAATTTTCATTGTTTAGAACTTCTTTAGGCTATTTTTTTAAATTTATTTATTTATTTATTTATTTATTTATTTATTTATTTTTTTTGTTTTTGTTTTTCGAGACAGGGTTTCTCTGTGTGGAGGGATAGCTCAGCCGTTAAAGGCTAGGCTCACAACCAAAATTTATTTATTTTTAAAAAAGTTTTTTTTTCATTTTACATACCAATCAAGTTCACCCTCCCTCCCTTCTCCCCCCCCCCTTTCCCCAACCCTACCTCCCTCATCTACTCCTCGGAGACGATAAGGCCACCCTTGGGGAGTCAACAAAGTCTGGCAGGGCCTATTCCCTCCCTGCTGTGTCAAAGCTGAGCAAGGTATCCCACCCTAGCGAATACATTCCAAAAAGCCACTTCATGTACCCTGGATAAGTCTTGGTCTCACTGCCAGGGGCTCCCCAAATAGATATAGCCACATAGCTGTCACCCACAATCAAAGGGCCTAGTTTAGTCCCATGGATGTTCCCCAGATGACATGCCAGAGTTCATGAGCTCCCACCAGCTTGGGTCAGGTGTCTCTGTGGTTTCGACTATTATTTTAGGGACCAAATTTATTTTCTTTTTGGATTATCTGCTACAGTTGTGATTTTATTATTATAGTTGCCATTTGAGAGTATGTTAAATATATATCTTTAAATTTTAATTTACTTTCTAATAACAGACACAAAAAATTTGTAGTATAGAATTATATGTATCTATTTCACACTTGCTAACTTATACGTTATCAATTCATGTATTTTATGTAATAAATATCTCACCATAGCCTTATCACTTTTAATATTTAATCAACCTTTAAAATGTGTTGAATAAGAAAATTATTAACTACACATAGATGTCATTTGTGGAGATGTTTTTTCAAAATCTAAATTTCTACCAGGTAATCATTCTTCTTCTATTTGACAGACTTTTTTGAGTTGGTTTGATGCCAATTACCTCATTTAAAAAGCTCTCATTTTAAGGCTGAGCAATTTGGTATTGGAAAACCATTTGTGTGGTGGTATTCTAATTGTACTGAAATGTGATTTTAATTGTATGTTAATAAATAAAGTTGCCCAGGGGTCAGAGCTATTAGAGCCATAGACAGAGTGTGACGGTGGTGGCGCATGCCTTTAATCCCATAGATCTCTGTGTGTTCAGGGATACAGCCAGCATTGGAGACATATGCCTTTAAGACCTGGGGGGCTGTACATACAGACAGTGATGAGGCAGTCAGGTGTTTGGGTTTACAACCAATGAGAAGGCAGAACAAAAGACTATGAAAAGACGGACAGACAGGAAATAGCTCTCTTTCGGGAAGCTAAGACCACCACAGGAGGAAGGGTGAGATTTTAGCTCTGAGCTCTGACCTCTTGGCTTTCTCTTTTACATTGGTTCTGTGTTTCTTATTTAAGAAGACAGTTGGTTACATCTACACATTTGGTGTGGTCTTCCCTGGGGAAGACCATTTCTCTGGGTCTTAGAATTCCTTGGGTGCTTGTCATTGTAGTTCCTTGTCTATGGTTAAGACCTGATGACATTTTCCCCTTCCACATTAGCATCACTATTAGTGTCCTCCTTTTCCCAAGTCGTATTTAAGCAGCCATGTTGGTTATACTTCATGGGTGTAGCTTCTTTGATAGTGCTTAGAAGCACAATCTCATACATACAAGTAAAATTATATGCACTGAGCAGATTGTATTAATACAGTTAGAAGTGTGTGTGTGTGTGTGTGTGTGTGTGTGAGAGAGAGAGAGAGAGAGAGAGAGAGAGAGAGAGAGAGAGAAAGACAGAGAGAAAAAGACACACACAGAGATACACAGAGAGAGGGGGGACAGAGAAAGACAGAGAGAGACAGAGAGACAAAGAGAATGTAACAGCTGAAGAAAAAGAGGCCATGAATTTGAATTTAAATGTGAGTAATTGAGGCACATAGGAGAAACTGGAGGGAGGAAAGGGAAGGGTGGTTAGCTCTTATATCTTAACCCATTTCTACTAATCTATGTTTTGCCCCATGTTCCACGGCTTTATCATTTGAGAGCTATTGATTCCTGCCAAGGTATGTGTCCCACTACTGAACCCCAAGATTATCGTACCATGGTAGTTGTTGTGGATCATAGGTGTGATAACTGTGTCTGCGTAGGACTGTGAGTTGTTTCCCACCTTTGGAAGATGTCATGTTGCCCTCTGGTTGTAGGAAAGCTAGTACTCAGGGAGGAGTATCTCTTGGACAACCTTGAACAACTTAAAAGAGGGCGTCTGATGCCTGGTGTTAGGGGTTCTGTTCAATGGTCTTTGCCTCTTGGAAAGAGCATTGTGAGCTGAGATGTGAAAATTTCATTTAAATAATATACTCTGTGTTATGGGTTAACTCTTTTTATTTTTAGGTAGATAGTTAACTCTCTGATTTCTAATTGGCTTTTCAGACATCCTGTGTCTTACTCTAAAATATGATCTCATTTGTGTAGCACAGTCTCAATTACTTCATAAAGTGATTTTAATTCATATCCTCAGCAATTCTCTATATTTTGTTACTTTAACACAATGTTGAGATAACAATTTGTGACTTTCTTATCATTTACTGCCTAAACCTTAAATAAAATAATCTTATCAAAACGTGTTAATATGCAGTTTCTTTTTACTCTTCTTAGGTCTGTAGTTCATAACAGGCATCAACACTTGGAGCTAATGTGCTAACTGCTATGTAACATGTATTTCCTATTTTAATTGTGCTTTCTAACTTTTGACAATAGAAAGGATTCAAAATGTATACTTAGGAAAGCTTTCCTTAATACCTGTATTCTCCTATTAAAGAACACCATTTTCAGACTTTCCTATAGCAGTGATTAGAGACTGTCAATATTCAATGAATGATAGCTTTGAGAATTCTCCAAATTCTTCAAACCTAAGAAGCCATCCCAGCATTGGTGTGTTTGTTGTTGCTGTTGTCTCTCTAGGTCTTTGAAATCATTGATTTCTTCTCATTTTAAAAAGGTCATCTCTACTGAGTTTAATTCTTATATCATCTCTTCAGTGATGTGCCCTTTGAAGCTGTTGCATAAAGGAGGAGTAAAGTATCCTATTTTATTTCTATGTTAGTTGAGAGGGCGTTTAGCTCATGTGTTTGTGAGTTGTGCACAGACTGTCACCGCTCACAACTCCGTGAGTGGAGAACCCTTCATGGTGATCATACATGAGCATCTCCTGCTTTGCCTGACACAGAAGGACTTGAAATGTTCTTCTATGCCAAGGCCAAGAGAGAAGTGGTATTCAACTTAGAGCTGCAGCTGGTTTATATAGTTTAGAGGTCAAATTCAGAAGTTTTACCATTTTTATGTGGTTTAGATAAAATTTATGTTAGTGTGAATATAAAGATTGACAGCATTATAATTTCAAATTTTACTTTTTATGTATCAGAACATATAATTAATTCATCATGGAGATTTTAAAACTAACTAACTCATAGTCAAACTTAAGTGTTTTCCCAACTTTTAAAATTAAAAGAAATTTCTAATTTTAGGATATTCTGTATCTGCTCATCAAAATACAAGTAATAAATGAGTGTAAGTCCTAATTATACATTTAACCAAAAGAAATTCACATTAAGGATGCTTAAGTATTAACTGTAAATTATATAACTTTGAACCTTTAAAACAGCACAAATTTACTCCAACTATATAATTTTAAATATGTCCATTTCCAAAATAAGAAGTACACGATTTGCTCTCTAGTACAATAACCAAACATATTACAATGTTTTCTCATTGCTAAAAATTCACGAAAAACCTAATGTTTCATTTCTGAATCATTTGAAAGATAAAGTTTAAAGGACACAATAAAAAAGAACTTACTAAATATATCAGAGAATATTTCTTATTAATATATAACATTTTAATTCATTACTAGTTTTATATCATTTTAATTTTCTGGTATATATGCAAATAATTTGAAGTAAATTTGAAAGAAATCTAAGTTGTAAATTAAGAGTATATTATTGATTTAACATTGGAAAATATCTTTTAGAAACGTGCTTTTGGTATACAGTGAACAATGGCTGCAGAGGCAAAATGAGGCAACAAATTTGCTTTTAGACTTTTCCTTCCTACTGATCCTGAGTTCTAACAAGCATGCAGATCACTAAGGTTATCATAGCTAAGAGACAAATGTATGCTTCTCATTTTGTTCACCTGCCAATTCAGAAACAATTCTACAATTTGCTATTTCTGTTCTTTTGAAATTAACATTTATTAACCCTATAACCAAGAAAGTCCCGTATGTTGAATTTATTGTGTGTTTTTTCTAATAATATATTTCCTATTCTATATTTTATAATGATCTTTATTTCTTTGATATTCTTACCAGTATAAGCTAACATTGCAAATATTAAAGCATGATGCATTTATTTATTTTATATTATCTAGTAAACTACTAAACCAGTATTATAGTTTCAAACTTAACTCTGATATTACTTTGTCTTACTGGTTTCTTAAATTGGCTATTATTGTATGTATATTTTGTCATATATATAATACTAATATTACCAATAATTATAATATGATTGTGATTCCCATTCTGGACTGTAAACTTGATTAATTTAGAAGAGAAAAAAACCTAGACTAATAATCAACTTGTAGGTATATTTGGGAAGTGTTTCCAAAGACACATGGTATGTTGTAGAACAATTGAAAGGTGAAGAACAGCCCTAAATATGGGTGCAGAGATGGAACAGAGAAGGAAGAAACCTGCCAGACAGGCTTGCCCTTCATTTCCGTCTGATTCCTGGCCCTGATAACATTCACAGCTTGGTCTGCAATCTCCCATTTCCATGGTATGCATTCTACCTTGCTTTAGCCCCAAATCCAAACTGGCATCAAACTTAAACATCTGAAATGGTGATAGAACACATGTCCTTTCAACTTATTTTAGGTTATTTGTCCCAATGACTCAAAGCATGACTAACACAAAATAAAGATTGACATGCTGGTACATACCTATAATTCTAGCTCTCAGGCAGCTGAAAAAAACAGCATTTCTATGAATATGACACTAGCCTTAACTACATAGCAAGATATTGTCACTAAAAACAAACAGCAACAACAGAAGAAATGCTCAAATAAAATCTTAAAGTTACTTGAGTTTTGTGGTACAGTGAAGTGTTCACTTTTTTAAAACACTAAAAAGCTAGCTACCAAATAAGATATCATAAATAAATTAATTCAACTTACTGTATCAACCTACCTTTTAGAAAGGAATAGTAATAACTGAATGATGATAGCTCATTGTTTTCTTTGGCATTCCTCACTCACAATCATTTGAGAACACCTCCTCTTAGTGAAAAGAATATTCTAGTGTGATTACATTTTGTCTACAACATTGGCTAGATCTCCAGGAAAGGTCTTATCCAGTCAGTGAAAATTGATTGCCTTTTCTACAAGTAGTAGACAGCTAATTACTGCTCTTCCTATTTTAAAGTTCAATTCCAAAGCTTGCCTTCTCGGTGCCAGATGATTTAGGTTAAAGCAGGATAAGAAAAGTGGGTCAAGAATTAGTGGAACAGCTGAAGAAGTTCTGTGAAGCAGACATGCCAGGGGAGGAAAACTTTTATAAACAGTAATTGCTCTACATTCTGAACTTAAACTATCTGTTGGCATCTCTTTTTGTGTGGTGTCTTTATGTGAATCTGACATAGGCTTTGCCTTTTAATGACATACAGACTTGCTTAATAAAGTCATATTTAGGAGAAAATAATACTAATATTGGGGATAATTTAATTTTAAATTATTCAATAATACATTTTTCTACTCAATAGCTGCTAACTATTGTAGAAAGTTATTAACTAATGTCTTGAAGAAAAGATTTTTATGTGTGGAAATTTTTCTCCATATTTTATTGGGAAGTAGCTAAATGTAAGGATACTTTTTAAAATTCACTTGAAGAAGATGCACTCCTCCATTGCTATATGGAGTTTTGAGAGCTCAGCCATAAGTACATTTCTGCTTAAAATATCATTGCTGGAGTAAAATGTACATTGTTTATCTAATTGTTAAAGTAACTGCAATTTCAAGTCTTATTGTGCCCTTGTTTTTTTTTTAAAAAAAAAACTTTATTAATATGTCTATAAATGACCACAGCATTTTTCAAGAATTTAAAGTTGCCATTAATTCCTCAAAATTTTAAAAAATATAATTTCAGTATGTTATATTTTTTTCCTAATACCTGTTATATACAATGAATCTTGAGTGGAGTTTGTGGTATGTTCATACAAGAAGTCTATTCTCCCCTTTCACCTCCCTACATAGTGAGTACTTGGTATCAAACTCAGAACATCAGGCTTGAAAACAAATGTCTTTACTTGCTGAGCCATCTCATCCACACAATTTGTGTTAATTTTTTCCATTAAGTGTAAAAGTCTGTTTCTATAATTGAGACCACTTTGCCTCTGCTTTGACAATTCATCTCACCTTCATGAAACCCATTTGACTTTTGTCTACGTTTACATGGTAGTGATAACATTTGTTTTGCAAAGTTAGAGTGAAATTAAATATAAAATACAAAAATACTTTCTAAGACATAAATTAGATGTTTGTATGCAACACCTGTACACATGCAATTTTTGCCTAGATAGGTTTCATCTACCAGCTGATCAAATCAATGCCAGTTTTAAATACAGACCTTTAAAATTAGTTCTTTTTTGTAAGGGCACGATTATGCATCTCCCTAGGTACTGGCAAATAGGTCAGATACTGTGTGCCTACTAGACAACTAATTAATTTCAAACTGCATCTATCTTTTTAAAGAAAATAAGTGTTCCAGACTTTTTATAAAACAACAGAACAAAATTCGTTCTGTTAAATGTTGGGGTTTCATGTATGCCATCACTATTCACTTCTGTTTAAACTTGCTGTTACAGATCAAAGGAAAATTAACCACGTGTCAAATCATGGCCACAGAGGTATTTTTTTAAAGTCTCTTTACTAGCAATATTTTAAAATTATCACAAAGTGCTACATGCTCTAGCTTTGTCATTCTTATTTTATCAGACTCTCCACTAATCCAGTGTCACATTAGTAAAGCTTTTAATTTATGACAGAATTTGTGTTTGAAGAAGAATTAACTAATGGGGCTTTCAAATACATGCTAATCTTAAAATAACCTAATATCAAGTTTCTTCTTTTCATATCCATAATTTATAATTTTAAAACTCTTGAATTGTTCCACACAATAGAAACAGAAGAAACGTTACCAGATTCATTTTATGAGGCTACAGTTACCCTGATACCCCAAACCACACAAAGATGCAACAAAGAAAGAGAATTATAGACCCCCATGAACACTGATGCAAAAATACTCAGTAAAATACTGGCAAACCGAATCCAAGACCACTTCAAACAATTATCCACTTTGACCAAGTACGCTTCATCCCAGGGATGCAAGGATGGTTCACCACACAAAAATCTGTCAATGTAATACACCATATAAACAAACTGAAAGAAAAAAAACATAATCATCTCATTAGATGCTGAAAAAGCCTTTGACAAAACACAACACCCCTTCATGATAAATGTCATGGAGAGGTCAGGAATACAAGAAATGTACCTAAACATAATAAGGGCAATTTATAGCAAGCCAACAGCCAACATCAAAGTAAATGAAGAAAAACTCAAAGCAACTCCACTAAAATCAGGAACAAGACAAGGCTGTCCACTCTCCACATACCTATTCAATATAGTACTTGAAGTCCTGGCTAGAGCAATAAGACAACAAAAGGAGATTAAGGGGATACAAATTGAAAATGAAGAAGTCAAACTTTCACTGTTTGCAGACGATATGATAGTATACTTAAGTTACCCCAAAAATGCTGCCACAGAAATCCTACAGCTGATAAACTCTTTCAGTAATGTGGTAGGATACAAAATTAACTCAGAAAAAAAAATCAGCAGCTCTCCTATATACAAATCATAAATGGTCTGAGAAAGAAATCAGAACATCACCCTTTACAATACCTGCAAATAATATAAAATACCTTGGAATAATTCTAACTAAGCAAGTGAAAGAACCTGTATGACAAGAACTTCAAGTCTCTTGAAGAAAGCAATTGGAGAAGATATCAGAAAATGGAAAGATCTCCCATTCTCATGGATAGGTAGGATTAAATAGTAAAAATGGTAGTCTTACCAAAGGCAATCTACAGATTCAATGCAATCCCCAACAAAATTCTAACACAATTCTTTACAGACATGGAATGAACAATACTCAACTTCATATGAAAAAAACAAAAAACCCAGGATAGCTAAAAGAAATCTGTACAACGAAGCCACCTCTGGAGGCATCACCATCCCTGACATCAAGCTCTACTCTATAATTATAGTAATAAAAACAGCTTGGTATTGGCATAAATATTGACATGTGGACCAATGGAATCTAACTGAAGACCCCGACATTAACCTACACACCTATGAACACCTTGTTTTTGACAAAGAACCCAAAACTGTACAATGGAAAAAAGAAACCATCTTCAATAAATGGTGCTGGCATATCTGGATGTCAATATGTAGAAGACTGCAAATAGATCCATATCTATCACCTTGCACAAAACTCAGGTCCAAGTGGATCAAAGACTTCAACATAAATCCAATTACACTGAATTTGATAGAAGAGAATGTAGGAGGTAATCTTACTGCTTTGGCACAAGAGATTACTTCCTAAATATAACACCAGTAGCACAGACACTGAGAACAACAATTAATAAATGGGAACTCCTGAAACTGAGAGGCTTTTGTAGGGCACAGGACACGGTCAATAAGACAAAATGACAGCCTCCAGAATGGGAAAAGATCGTCACCAACTCAACATCTGACAGAGGGCTGATCTCCAAAATATATAAACAGTTCAAGAAACTAGACATCCAAATACCGCACAAACCAATTAAAAAATGGGCTGCAGTTCTAAACAGAGAATTCTCAACAGAAGAATCTCATATGGCTGAAAGACATTTAAGGAATTGCTCAAAATCATTAGTCATCAGGAAGATGCAAATCAAAACGACTCTGGAGCCCAGTGCCTATGGTGGGACACCTTGTGGGGCTTTGGTGCTGGGGGGAGGGGCTTGGACCTGCCTCAACTGAATATACCAGCCTCTGCTGACTCCCCATAGGAGGCCTTGCCTTGAAGGAGGTGGGAATGGGGGATAGGTTGAGGGGGGGGGGAGTTTGGGGGGTAGGAGGAAAGAGGAGAGGGGTATATGTGGTTGGTATATAAAATGAATAGAAAATTCCTTAATAAAAAAGAAAAATAATAAAGCTCTTAATATGGTCATGAAACTATAAAACATGAGATGAAAAAGCATGGGAACATGGCTCAGTGTGTAAAGGATTTCACACACATGCATGAGGACCTGAGCCAAATCTCCAGTACTCATGTAAAAAGCCAGACATGCAGTGTGAACCTGTACCACAGTGCTGGAAGGGTGAAAATAAGAGAATTTCAACAGCTCACTGGCCCACTGCTTGAACCAGAAGGTGAGCCCCAGGTTCAATGAGAAACGCTGTCTCAAATATAAAATGGAAGGCTAAAAAGAAAGGTGTTTGTCATTGACCTTGTGTGTCCACACACATAAAACATATCTGCAGATTTATTCAAGAACAAAGACCTTTACAATTCCAGAGCATCACGGGGCATGCTAATATACAGTCAGGTGAAAAGTAGCATCAACAAACAAATAAGCAGAAACATAACTGGGAAATGTTGAAAGTGGGATGATTTTCATTTCCAAGCAATGGTTTAGCTCCTCTGTTTCAGTCTAAAGGGATTTATAGCACATTGGTTTTTATCCTTAATAAAGAGTAGACTCACTAAGGAAATAAAAAAAACTATAAAATAACTTTGAGTTCATACTTCCAAGTGGAAATAATATTGAGGACTAGCAAGTAAAACATGTTAATAAGGATGCATTTTGGGGGGGAAAGACAGAAGAATAAAGAGTAATAAAGAAACACATTTGTTCATTTCTGATAACCCAGAAACCTAGATAAGGCTAGAAGCCAGCAGGACAATCCATCTCTTTCTCTGGCACTCTCCTGCCTCTTGCCTGCCTTTTCCTCTGGCTTAGGAAATTTCTTACTGCCATCAGACATGTAGAGAGCCTGTCAGCCTCCATAGTAAAAGAAAGCCATCTAGCATGAGTGATTTACCATTACCTGCAAAGACAATCACTACTGCTGGATGTTAATAAATGTAGAAAACCACAGAAATAATCATTAATGACTGTATCAGTCCCACTTAGATAGGCAAGTCTTAGAAGAGAATATGTCCACTCAAGCATTGATAGATAAACTTATATCTGAGAATTTCTCAGTTCATGAAAAAGCTCAGAGCCAAATTTACATATGATGGGCAACATCCTATATGCTCATTTGAAAAAGGTCTTGAATCTTGGCCATTGAATGTTACATACAGATAATTCAATGTTTATATTTTTATTCAGGACACTGGTTGCTCCCAAAAGAAAAGATTGATCCTAACACACTTCAGTTAACAATGTTAGTCATCTTGGTGAAATGCCTTCTGTAGATACTCTCTATTTTTATGCTATTTATTAACCATTTTTTAGAAATAATTCTCTGAGAATTTCAAGGGCAATTGAAAAATAGTCTAGGTTATTTTGTTCGGCCTTCATAGAGGTCATATCAATGCCGGGAATTATGAAAGCTTTATTAAATGTAAATGTTAATGGAAATATTTGTAGTATTCATTTATGAGTATGTTTCCCTACTGGTATTTATTGAAAACAGGCCAATTAAACAGATAACAGATATATAATTTGTGGCATGGTAAAGCTTGTCCATGAAAATGCCATAAAGATAAGTGTTTCAGTTCAGATTTACAATTTTTTTTTTTATCATTTGACCATGATTCACAGCTTGCCTTTGAGGTAGCCTCCCAAATGGCTCATGGTTTGAATCCTTATTACCTCAGTGCATATTACCTCAGTGCAATTTTCAGAGGTGGGGTTTATAAGGAATTGATTGATGCTCATGGCTCTGACACAATCAATAGGCTATTTATGAATCCATTGATGGCATTATTGGTAGGGAGGTGTTAGAAACCAGGAATTAGGAGCCAGCTGAGGGAAGTAGGATTCAAGTAAGAGTCACTAGTGAGCCGACTTTGGAGGATATGCCTCTTCACAGACCTCTTCTCCATTCCCAGTTTCTGTTTCCTAGCTGCCACAAGGTGAACAGCCTCCATGGTCACATGCTCCTCCCACTGTCCTGCCTCACCTCATGGCCATTTCTGTGGAGCCAGCTGACCATGGACTGAGACCTCATAATTCATAAAACAAAGTAATCTCACCTTCCTTTAAATTTGTTTATGTCAGGTATTTATGTCAAGATAGTGAAATGCTGTTGTCAATTTTTGATTTAAATATATAATCAGCTATTTATAGCATGTGGTTTCTTTAGATATCTGTGAGTAAATAAAAAGTAAATAAGAAAGGAAGATTAGCACCCCACATCCACATCCCAACAGCCCTATCCCTCTGCTAAATAGTAACCTCTACTAATGATTTAGAAAAAAAATCTTTTATGGTATTTAAAATTATGGCAGATTGATGAGATATCTCCCATAGTCTTGGGCATTTGAATACTTGGGCCCCAGTTTGTGACATTGCTTAATAGTTTATGAAGTATGGCTTTGCTAGAAGTATGTTACTGCAGGTGGGCTTTGAGAATTTAAACGGTTGATCCATTGTTAGTTCTCTCTCTATGTTCTACACGTGAAGTTCATATGTGAGTTCTCTACTTACAGATCCAACTTCATGGAGGTAGAAGGGTCCATGATAGCCTAGACTCTGCCGTCATAGAGTCTGATGCTTCCAGCACCACAAGCTCTGTTAAACTCTATGTTATATAACAGCAACATAAAAGTAAATAATACAAAAATATTTAAAAGCATAAATTAATCAATATTTATTTAATATGTTATAAATATGTATTTATAAACCAGAATATATATATACATTTATATAATATATTTTATTTAAATATACATATAAATAATGCACATTTTTATATATACATTGACTTGTTGCTTACTCAATTTATAGTTGAAAACCATTTGTTGAGACTATGTTATTGAAGAAAAATGTTATAATTAATACATTTTTCAACGTTACATCGTTTTGATATACTCTCCAGACAGCACCTGGCTGAGCCTCTCTCTTCCTGCAACTAAAGTGAAGAATCCCCAAACAGCTGAGCTACTTTGAAAGAAATGAGCTTAAATTTAGTCTGCTTAAGGTTTGAGGACAAAGTTGACCTCTTATCAGTACAATTTCAAACAACATATATTTAAATAAAACAATGAGATGTGTGTTTTTCTAAACCCTTAAACAGTTCAGCTCCCAATTCCCAAATTCAATTCACTTTTAATTTCACAGGTTATAAACTCGAGAAAACTATTAACAACTGGCATTTTATTGAAATTATCAAACAAGAAAATTTTATCTTTCAATTTCCATTTTCTCTTTCCTTTTACCAAATATTATGATGCCTTCATAATCAGTAAAAGTTATTCATAAAGATACGAGCCTAGATTAGAGAACATTCGCTTCTCTTTGGCAACACTTCTGTTTCTTACATGCCATTTTATGAGGCTCCAACCTTTACATATGAACAATCAGGGTAGACAAGTTTTATTCCACTTGTAAAGCTGTATTTCCTAAATTTGGGGACTGATAAAAGTATTGCTTAAGTAATACTAAATGTTATTGTTCTACTGGAACATTGTAGGATTAAAAAGCATTGAAAGTCAGATAGCTAGCTCAGTGAATAAAGGTTTATGTCTGAGAACTTGAGGTAAATCCCTTGGATCCACAAGGCAGGGGAAGAGAACTGACTCCCACAGCATATCCTCTACTGTCCACTGGCATGCGGTAGCATATGAACCCAAACACTTGTACACACACACAGACGTGCATGCGTATGTATGCAAATGCTTGCACAAACACACAAACACACACATGCTAAATTAGTAATTAAATAGATTTTGAAAACATTGAAACAGGCACATAAATCCTACCAGAAGAAAATCACAACTGCTGAAGAGGAAAGCCAACACATAAGGAATTTTATTAACTCCTCTATAGGATTTTGCTGTGATTTTACCATGCACAAATCAGGATAACTGAGTTATTTTCAGATACCATAGCTGATTACTACTAACAAGGATAATCAATCAGAAATTAATCCCTGGTGCAAGTTATAATGTATTTTCTTTTTTGTTGTTGTTTTTTTCTTGTTTTGTTTTGTTTTGATTTGTTTTGTTTTGTTTTTGAGACAGGGTTTCTCTGTGTAGCTTTGCACCTTTCCTGGAACTCACTTGGTAGACTAGGCTGGCCTCCAACTCACAGAGATATGTCTGCCTCTGCCTCCTGAGGGCTGGGATTAAAGGCGTGCGCCACCACCGCCTGGCACAGTTATAATGTATTTTCATTGAATTAGCCCAAGCATTTCTTTTAAAAATCATTTTAGTCATGTTTTCAGATGCTAAACACCTTACGCACTAATTGTAGATTCATTGTTATGGGCAGAGTCATGGACCAAAGGAAGTAAAATTACCATAAGCTGCAACAAAAAATTTGCCCCACAACTTCTCCCTGCTCCCCCAAAAATGGCTAGATCATAATTCCAAAGTACCCTAGGGATTTGTACAAGATGGTAATGAATTTTGACACACACACACACAAAAAAAAAAAAACCAGTGTATGTCTTGCAAAACTTATATTCTGTGTTTCTCTGATTATATGCTTATACACAAGAATGTTTACATAGTGGTTAAAATAGTTTCTCATAGTTTGCAATTATAGATACAAGTGCCTAATGTATGGGAAAGTAGGAACACTTGATGAGGAAAGTACCAAGAAAATTTAGTGATTCTGGAAGCAAAATTTAAGTAAATGTACTAACAATAATTGCACTAAGAAGCTAGAGAACAAAAATAAATACTGTAATTGTAGGAAGTAATGAGATCACCATCATTTGCAGATATTGTAATATATTTGTGAAACTCACAGATACACAAAAATTCCAGCCAACCAGAATAAGATGAGATACAATAAGAAAATCAATACCAAGCTTGTATACCAACAAAAAAATCGATTGAAAAGTATAATGAAAACACACTAATCCTTAATAGTGAAAATTGGGAATTAAATAAATATACAGAAAACATTTAAATATTATGTCTACTTGAATGTTTAAGATCTTTTAATGAAGGATACAAATGTTTACAATGTGTAGAATGACAGGGTATATCAAAATAAGATGTATACAGCAACTAAATTATTTTTAAATGAAATTACAAACCTAATGTACATTTAAGGAACATAAAGTTGTGTAGATATTAGAATTTAATGCATTCTTTGATATTATATTTCTTTTATGTGCACAGGTATTTTGCTTTCATGCGTGTCTGTGCACCACATGGGTGCAGTGACCTCAGATGCCAGAAGGGTGTGTCAGAGCTGGAGGCTGGAGTGACAGACAGTTGTGAGAAGTCATGTGATTGCTGGAAATCAAAATCTAGTCCTCTGCAAGAACAGCCAGTGCTCTTAACATCTAAGCTACCTCTTCAGCCATCAATGAATTCTTTTTATGAATTTTAAGATGCCTTATCTTTCAAGTGTTAAAACTCTAAAATAAGAATGTATTGCACAAATGAAAGATATATTTTAGGATGTATTTCTCTAGTTTTATGTAGGATGAATAATTGCATTAGTAATAATGATAACAATTAAAGAAGATGTATGAAAACAGTAAAAAAGCAAGTAAAAACATTTTTCAATGAACAACCTGTAAATTGGAAAGTGAGAATGATATATTTTCATCAAAAAATACAAAATTGAAAGATGAAATGCATATTCAGTGTGGAAATACACAGAATGTGCATAAAAACAAACCATCTGGGACAAATATAAACTTTAAGCTCTCTAAACAGAGTGTTATAAGAGAGGCAGAAAACTAGTTCTTATAGAATGCATTCATGCAATTGATTTAAGGTCTTACCAATAAAACTTAATGTGGTGCACATTAAATACACAATAAAATAAATAGTTAAGATGTTTTTATTAAAATAAAGCAGTTATAAAATATAAATAGAAATAGTTTAAATTGTAATAATGGGAAATGACCTACAGAAAAATTAGAGGATAGGTACATTTCTGTTTATATAGCCTTTGGTGTGTATGTGCACATGTGTATGTAGGTATGCATGACAATGTGGAAGCCAGAAGAAGATGAGTATAGCCTACTTTCCATTCCCATCTTGGATTTTGAGACAGATTTTCTCAATGAACCTGGACTTTGTTTCTTTGTGCTAGGCTAGCTGGCAAGTGAGCTTCTGGGACTGACCATCCATCCTCAGTTCAGGAATTACAGCATTCTGCCATTTCTGACTTTTGCTGAGATCTGGTACTGAACTCAGGCCTTTTGTTTGCATAGCTGGCAGTCTTGTCCCATGAGCCATCTCTCCAGCCCCATGAGTTATTCCTAACTACTGTGAAATTTTAACATATACAAAATATTGTACAAAATATACTTTCATATTTTAATAATTAAGAAAATATTGATTAAACCACCATAGCTTAGTAAATACAGTCTTGTTTGCACCTAATCCATGTCATGGATCTGTTTCCAAGTTGTACAGTTTCCTTAGATTCAAAGATCTGCCTTTCTATCAATATATTCATTTTGATCCCATGTATGAAAAAAAACCTTACAATTCACAAGTTCCTTATTTGTATCTTTGACACTTCATGAAAATCTATTTCTGAATCAAATTCCATGGCACTGTGCTGAATCACAAGCCCACAGAGAATGTCAAAGCAATGGACATCTCACACGTAAACAAGGTGATGCTTTGCCTTTGTGTTTCTCACTCTTGTCACACTCTATTTGGTGTCCCAGTTTCACATCAATAGCAACTGTCAGTGGTGGTTTCCTTGTTTAAACTGACCCAAGACTACCACCAACTGATTTTTAGGTAATGTTTCAAGTTGTGAGGCAAATGAAGGCTGGGATGATGCTCACAGAGATTATGAGCATATTAGATAAGGGTTGTTCTGCAATGAGGTATTGTGCCATTGCCCTGGAATTCAACGTTAATACATCAGCAATATACATGTTTATAAAATGTGCTTAAATACCTGGAACTTACATAACACAGTTATCACTGACAAATGTAGTAACCACAAGATGTTATCCTTATTTAGCTACAATTCAGTTTAAAAAAAAATTTTCCATAGGGACTTAGTAGAACATAATTGAAGTGAAAAATGACAATCAAATGTCACACAGATTTATAGAAGGCTCAGATAAGACTCTTTAGTCTTGCACTTACAATTTCATAATGGATGCAATTTATACTTACTTGTTTCACTTTATACTATAATCGGAACACATGTTGATGGGTGAAAAGTCACCATTCATCAGAATCTCCTGAATAAATCAGTTTGATAACATATACAGAATTATGTCCATTAAGTTACACATCCTACTGTTCTTAAATAAGATGTATACAGCAACTAAATTATTTTTAAATGAAATTACAAACCTAATGTACATTTAAGGAACATAAAGTTGTGTAGATATTAGAATTTAATGCATTCTTTGATATTATATTTCTTTTATGTGCACAGGTATTTTGCTTTCATGCGTGTCTGTGCACCACATGGGTGCAGTGACCTCAGATGCCAGAAGGGTGTGTCAGAGCTGGAGGCTGGAGTGACAGACAGTTGTGAGAAGTCATGTGATTGCTGGAAATCAAAATCTAGTCCTCTGCAAGAACAGCCAGTGCTCTTAACATCTAAGCTACCTCTTCAGCCATCAATGAATTCTTTTTATGAATTTTAAGATGCCTTATCTTTCAAGTGTTAAAACTCTAAAATAAGAATGTATTGCACAAATGAAAGATATATTTTAGGATGTATTTCTCTAGTTTTATGTAGGATGAACAAATGGGTTTTATGTGTACATTGGGAGAAAATTGGGTTTTGTTCGAAATTTTAGGCAGTCTGATAATGGAACAACTATATAATATTAGTATTGGTGGAATTATGCAGCTTATCACTATACTAATCCACATTTTAATATTTAAAAAGATAGTCAATTTAAGTGCCAGGATAACAGCTTTAGAAGAACTTGTTAAACCTGTAAAAATTCAGACAGAAAAAATGATATACAACAACTGTGATGAGTAGATGTTAGCAGTTAGTGAGAAAAACTATTGTCCTTATGATTGTTTTTAAATATAAAATTATACTGATTAAATACCACAGCATCCATTCATTGGTAGCATACCAATGAATGTTATCTCATGTAAAAGAGCAGATTTTATGTAATTTTCAAATTTTAAGCATTCTCACTATTTACACCATTGCATAGGTCCAGTGTAAGGAAGTTTCCATTTCAGTTTGTAAAACTTGAAAGAAAAATGGAAGCACCATACATATAAACTATTCTCAAAACTTAATCTGCAGGTGATTCTCATGGGGGTCCTTGCCATCAGAATGAGCAGTATGTAAAACCACCTTCTAACTCAATAATGTATTTTCAAGACAGACTCCAAGATGAACTGATGGTGTTACTCTTAGTATCACATACTGTGAAACAATGATGTTTGCTACAGTAGTATGGTTGTGTGTGAGTGAATATACACACACACACACACATACACAGAGAGAAAGATAGAGAGAAAGATAAAATAACATTGGAAATACAATATTATTGGCTTTTACACACAGAAAACAACATTGAAAATACAATATTAAAAAGTAACAAATGTATAGAATAATCAGTTTAAAATCTTGATAGAACAGGTTAGATTTAAGATGGTCTCTGAGATTCTGCAGTTCTTTACTTAAAAAGTCAAAACAAATATAAAAACACATTTTTATTAATTTATATATGTATGTATATATATATATATGTATGTATGTGCATATTGGTACACACACACGCACACACACACACACACACACACATATATATATATATATATATATATATATATATATATACATTATTTAGAGGACAACTTGAGGGACTCTGTTTTCTTCTAAAATTTGAGTTCCAGGGATTAAAAACAAAAAACAAAAAAACAGATTTTTCAGACATGGAAGCAATCAACTTTACCTTCAAGTCATCTCACTGGCCCCAGTCCCGAAGCTTTAAGTCACACTAAGATAATTGTCTCTTGAATAAACTGTAAATACATCCGTGGGTACCCCAGGGGTTGTTTATAATGAGTGTTTATAATGAGACTACACAGTGTCTCTTGGTGGATAGGAAACCTATATGTCCTCAGGCAGGCAGCTACAGGTACTACTTCTAGAAGGTTTACTGGGAGGATAGTCTTTCCTTGTGGGTGTCTAGATGGGACAGAAACAAGAACGGCACTGGGACCAGAGAGCAGCTATTTAGTGGCAAAGTACCTGACTCCATATTTAGGTAGTATCATGGAAAAACTTACTGTATGTGCAAAAATTTGCATAGCAATATTGTTTTGAACTTTCAAAAAGTATATAAGAATATTTTCTCTGTGTGCTCTATTCAAGCAGCTTAAAACAGTTATTTTGAATATCATGTAGCTCTAAATCCTTTATTCCTCACACATAATTTCTGTTTGTTTTGATTTGTATCAGAGTGGGCAGACAGCAGAAAGACTGAACAAGGGACCAGAGAAGAGGATTGCCTATTGAAGTTTCCCATTGTGAAATCCAGATTAAATGCTAATGGCTTTTGTTTACTAGTTTATTTGTTACTCAAGAAGGCAGAGTTATTTGGATATTTTCAAAACTTCACAAGCATACAAGGTGCATTATAATCCTTTTCTACTGGCTGCTACCTTAGCTGGAGAAATTGACATGTATACCAGGAAATAGCAGTGAACTTTCCCTATTTTGTCCTTCAACAGCTTCCAGAGGCAAAAGTTGTTTGTCTCTAATATTGGATTTTAAAGGTCACTTTTTATTTTATAGCTCTAGGTTGGATTTTATTCTGAGATATTTTACATGACCCGTGGTAAATTAGACTCTAACCTGTGCTGAAGGACGAACTATGACTGTGTCTAATATCCCAGAACTTCATTTTCCCACTTTGGAATGAATGCCTTTTAACCGCCCAACAAAGTCCTGTTGTAATTCCTTTTGATTGGCACTTAGGCAGGGTCTTATAGTATTTAAAACTTCAGAGTCTAGGACAAAACAAACATGGCTTGGAATTTTAAAATACCACTTGTTCAAAAGCTGTCAAGATGTTTCATCTTTAGGAGCTTACTGCATTGCCTGTAAGACTGAGATGACCAATATGGCCAGTTTCTTATAATACTACAAAAAAATGAGATACTACAAGACATTTACCAAATAATATATTAGCACAAATATTTTTTAGAAAATTAGATCCATATTTATCTTAAATTCTTAATATCTTAAATATATTAAATGTAGAGTATCATTTTAAATTTCAATGTAAAATCTATTCAAATAAATTTCAAAACATGAGTTGAATTTCTATAATTGCATGTTTTCTTGTCATTCATTGTGAATACAGATTTAAAAATTCTTACACAGAAGCAATGTTTGTCACCCTTCACACAGTTTCTCACAAGTCTCTAGCTGGCTATCAGAGATATTTTTTGAGAGAACTCTATCTCTAGAAAATGGAATTTCTCCACCTCTGAATGGAAAATGTTAGGCTCCAAGTGCAAGAATAATTGCCAGGCAGGTATCAACTGTATGTGGCTCAGAAAAAAAAAACTTCCAAAAGTCTGCCCTAATAAATGTCTGTGTGTAAGGAACGCCATGGTTATAGAAGGAAAGGAGCAAAGGCTCGTGATAAACACCTGAATACAGCTGCCCTACTTTTCAGTTAGACCAGAGATACTAGGTGCTTCAATAACTGGAAGCTATATTTGTCTGGAGAGTCTCTAAAAATCATGTGACCTTGAAGAGCTACCTCACATATGATTGTACATCATTTTCTTTTATAAACTGAATATTTTTCCTAAAAAAAAATCTATGAAATAACTGTTTTGTAAGTTATAACTAAGAACATAACCAATGACATTATCTAGCATGTAATATGTAAATTGCTATGAACCTATAAAGTCTCATTGAGTTTACCAGCTTCCTATTAAAAGAATCATAAGCCATGTATTGATTCTTGAGAAGAGAAATGAGAAGAGTCTTGTACCAACTGAGGCATTTGGTTAGCTGGCAAATAAAGCAAAATCCTTAAGGCGAGTTTCTGTGTGTTAACTGAAATACTAAATATGTGGTGAAAGAAGAAAAATTAAGTAAGCTAAGTAAATAAACACCAAAGATCAGATGGATTTATACCTGTGAGCTCAGTGTCCAATCTTAAAAGATGATTGAACAAATAGACATTTCTCTAATCAGCATTTCAATAATTAGATCTCATTTTATTTGCAGATACATGTGTAATTTATATTTTTACATACATATATAAAAACATGTATATAATTCTATATGTAAGTATAAATTACAGGTATAATTTTTATTAATAAATCATTTTTGAAATATACTAAAATGTTGTTAAAACGTGGATAATGCTTTGCATTACTGTGTGTGAATACATTTACACACACACACACACACACACACACACACACACACGTATGTAGCATTGGAAATAGTCTAGAAAAGATGCAAAAGTCCATGAAGTAACTGCCAACAGACAAAAAAACATCACCCACTAGGAACATTCTATTCAAAATGAATTGTGCAGTAACTGTAGAGAAGGCTCAGAGGTTAGGGGCACTTGTGGGTCTTCCAGAGGAAGGAAAAGTGGCTTCCAGCACCCATATCAGGTGGCTTACAATTGCCTGTAACTAACACTACAAGGGGGGAAAGTGCATATGGTCTTCAAGAGCATTTGCACTCACTTATCCACATGCACACATCCATACACACAATTAGAAGCTATAAAAATATTTTAAGAGTTCTGTTAAAAAAAAAAAAAACATATAGGACAACCAACTTTGATTACCTGGAATAGGAATGGAGCCATGTTTCTCAATCTACCACACCATAACAAGAAGTTATGTACATTTTACATAAAGCAAATATATACAGTAAGGAGCTAGCGGTGCCAATGAACATGGCTGCTGTGCAAAGGATCCCAAAGCCAATGGTGATTTTCTTCAGTTTCCTTTAAAAAAAAACAAAAACACTCATATAAGACTTCCCTTGGCCAGAAGAAACTGGCAGAGCCAGCAACAGATGTGGACATGCACCATCCCTCCAAAAAAAAAAAAAAATGTCCTAAAAAATGAAATGGGAGAGAACCTAGCAAAACAACAGCAACAAAATACCTTTTATCAAATATTGGAGAGACATCTGGGACTTTTCCCTACCAACACAAGCAAAGGTCAGATGAGTTCCTAGGGCTTCCACCTCCACTGGATTGCATGTGGGTTCCCACTAGGGTGGGTAGGGAAAGTCAGTTTAGGACCCTTTGGTTTTATCTCAAGGAAAGAATGACCCTGAATCATGGGATTCCAAATAGAGAACTTGGATTTGGGTTCCTATCCTGGTACTTCTGTTTCACACTGAGTTAGTTTTGGAAGGGAAGTAGAGAAGACTCTGGCCCTTTCAAAAGCAAGCAAGCCGTAATTTGGATAAAACACTCAGTGTCATCAAGGCCATCAATAAGGAAGCATCAATAAGGTATACATTCTCCTCCTCCCTTTGACCGCTATCTGTGAGTTCTAATGAAGAGTAGGAAACCACACCCAGCTATCAGAAAAGAAAGATCTGAAATACATAATGTAAGCTTAGTTTTCTATCTCATAACCCAAAAGTCATAGTGAAAAAAATAGAAAGAAGAAATTAAATAATAATTACAACAACAAAAAATCAATTAAAAGTAAAAACAGGAAATCAACAGAGAAATGAAAATAAAATAAAAACATTATTTTCTAAAAAAAAAAACAAAAAACAAAACAGTGAACTCAATAAGTCCACAAAGAATAAGAAAGAAGACACAATTATTAATGTCAGCAATGAAAGAAGAGACATCCATGGGATGCTATCTAAACTGCAGAATCACCAATGTGGACATTACAGTGCATAACTCTACCCAAAGGACTGACTTCTAAAGAGCCCTGAGATAATGTATGAAGGGAGAAGAAGATGAGAAGTTAGAGAAACATGGAAAGAGGGAGAAGAAACAAATGAGAAAAAATGTTAGAGGAGGAATGAAGTTTCAGAGACAAGGAAGGAAGTGATGGTTAAGAAAAGCGTCTGTGGAACTATGCCTAAAGTAATTATCCCATGAAATATATGCAAACCACAGTCTGTGTAGCTGACCTGGAAGCATGCAGCTGAAAGATTATATTCTAATAGTAAGGATAGAATGCCTTGGAATTTTTCAAATTAACCCTTTTTCTATAGCTAGGCATGTGAATTCTAAGTCTACATTCTACAAATAAATGAAAGATGAGATCTTGTAAAAATATACCAAACATGGCAAAAATATACCAAAAAAATATACCAAATATGGCAAACAAAATTGTGGGTCTCTGCAGGCCTCATGGCAAGCTGGGAAATAAACTGCAAAGAGGTAAGATCAAAAAATCAGTTCAGCCCAACTTAGACTGGACCAAACTTCAAGAGTCTGATGTCAGGCTGTTCATTGTTAGCATATTTAAACCCATCACAATTTGGAGAAAAGTTTCCAGGCAACAGTCATTCGATTCCAAGTTTCCACGAAACAATCATTCCAATAAAGCTTAAGGTATGACGTTGTGGGGTATTAATTTAACTATGTAAAGTTGTGCTACATTTGTTTATGCTGCATTTGTTCAACTACATAAAGACGTGTTGCATTTGTTTTACCTTGCCTTCCTAAGGCACCTGCTTGGTCTAATAAAAAGTTGAATGGCCAACAGGTAGGTACTAGAGGGATAGGCAGGGCTGGTGGGCAGAGAGAGTAAGTATGAGAAGGAATCTAGGCTTAGGAGAGAGAATTGAGGAGAAAGAAGGGGGAAACACCAGGGGCCAGCCAGCCAGGCAGCAGACAGACAGACAGACACCAGACAGACACAGAGGAAGCAGAAAAGTAGGACATACAAAATACAAAAGAAGGGGGGGGGTTAAAAAAAAGGCCTGAGGCAAAACATAAATGAAGAGAAACAGGTTAAAATAAGTTATGAGATAGTGGGACAAGCCTAAACTAGTACCCAGCACTCATAATTAATAATAAATCTTCCTGCATGATTTGGGGGCTGGTGGTCCAAGAAAGCCTGCTACAGTATGACTACATAGAAACTCCTTTGCAAAGTACATGTGACCATGAAGATAGGTTCTATAGCTTAAGGCCTAGAATCTAGTGTGGTCTCTGACCCAGATAGCATACAAGTCAGCAGGCCATAAAATACCTGTGACATTTCCTGTAAGGATGAGTTCTATTAACAGAGCTAACAATAAAAGTCTAGGAAGGGTGAGTCTGGGATAAATATTCTGCAGCATTTAGGTGAGGTCGGCCTCCACAGATAGCAAAAAATCACCAGGTCATTAGCAATATCCACTCCTATACTTCTGGGTGGAAAACAGGTATTTCCTCTTTTGAGGAGACATCCCTAAATGATTAACATTCCTGTTTTCCCTAGTGATCTGTGGGTGCCAGGACCTTTGTCCCCTCAACACAAAATTATGTTGAAACGTCATAAAGGCAAGAGAGTTTTGAAGGCTAAACCTCACAAAATAATATGTAAGTAATAGATGTACTAACAATAATGTGTATTCAACTGAAAATTTCAATGTGTTGTATTGTAAAAAAAAAAAAAAGAAAGAAACACTGTAAAAGCTGAGTTTAGGTTCATGCGGAACTGATATGAACATAGACACTGTGAAATCACACTTGGATATATAGAGTTATAACCTGATAAAAATCCCTGTACCTTTGAGTGCATAGTCACACCATACTGCATTTAAATACCCCAAAAATATTTGGAAGTATATAATGCCTTCCTTATGATCAGCCACACAAAACTATCCTAAGAAACTATTTTTTTTTTTATTTTTTACTAATTTACATGTCTGGGGGTTGTGGCTGTGTATATGTCTATGTACCCATGGGTGTGTCTGGTGCAGTTAGAAGCCAGAGAGAGCATTTGGTTCCTTGGAACTGCAGTGAGAGTTGTCAGCCCATTATGTCAATGCTGAGAATAGAGGCAAGGTTCTGGAAGAACAGCCATTGCTCTTAATCATGAAATGTAACTTCAGATTCCTTCAGAAACCCACTTTTGAGACAAGGTTTCACTATGCAGCTTTGTTTGGCTTGGAACTCCCTACGTACACAAGGCTAGCCTTAAACTTACAGAAATCATCCTGGCTCTGCTTCCTGAGGGCTGGTATTAAAAGCCCATGTTACCATGCTCAGCACACATGAGAATTCTTGTAAACACACAGTTGTTCTTGCAAATGAAAGCATTGTTGAGGCAGGAAAAAAGCATGAAAAGTGGAGAAGAAAATATGGAAAGCCTTGCAAAATGAACATATAAAGAAATTCAGTGTCCAAAGAGAAAAGTTTGCCAAGGTGGCCTGTGTTCCCACTGGAACAAGCAAGGAAATACCGCAGAGTTTCTGAAGGTGACATACAGATCATTTTAACACTAAACCCCATTTCTGGGTGGTAATGGTAAGGCATGTGGTAGATGAAAATGCAAACAAAAGTACATGTAACAGAAAACGCATGCTCACAAAATTCTGTACTGTGCCGAAGACACAAGAACCTGTGTTATTTTCATAAGAGCTTTGATCCTTCCTGCTCTGCAGCCACTGGCCTTGCTGTTTGCTTCAATGGCATATTTATACTCACTTCCTTGTTTTAGGACACACCAATCCATGGAACCAACTAGTCCCAGCAACAGCTGACTTCATGGAGGATTGTGTCACTTGTTCCTATCACTTAAAATATGTCCAAATAAAAGATTTATGTGAGAATTATGATACTAAGCAATTTGATAACACTGTCCCCAGATTTTTCTTTTTATAGCTAAAATTCTACAATTATAATGATTACTATACATCGCTAACTGAATGTACATACATATCACAGTGAGCAGTTATAATTACAGAATTTAAAATTGCATTCCAAAGTCTATATATTTAATTTTTGGTATTTTTATGTTGTTTCAGGAATGTGAAAAACTGAAGCTCTGATTTGGGGTTCCTAAATGATAAAAGTGCTCTTTTGTGGGAACTTACTCCCATAATTTAGCTGGAAAATCTCAACTTTGGGGACGCACTTTGTATCTTTATAATTTTGATAAACCAGGAAACTTTTAAGTAGGCTAGTGTATGTATTTACACATATATACTTATAAGTGGATGCATATTCCTGTTGTAGGGAAATATAATTATTTTCTTTCAAAAGGAAAATCCTCACATTATTAGCAAGAAAGATATTATTTCCTGAATAATTAGGCTTTAAACTAAAAAAGGGCTTTTTGTCGATGTCAATGTGCTCAGAGACTACAAAACAACAAGAAAAACAGTAAAGGAATAGATTCCTTTTTATAGAGCCCAGAGGATACCAGCCTATTTTCAAGATAAGTCACAACTAGGCCTGCAGAAGACCAGTCCTTCAACATTTCATTATGGACAGAGAGCAGACCATGAGGCCCCTCCTCTCTGTGAGTCTATAGGCGTTTACTGGGTGCTGAGGGATGAGGTGCCATTTTCTACAGTGATGTAGCCACTGATAAACTGTCCATGGTGCTGTAAATAATCGCTCACCCTTTCTCATGTAAGCAATTCTCTTTAAACTCAGTGGGTCACACAGTGTAAGAAGACATGTAGGGAGGGGAGGGTTTTATTGGGAAGAAGAATTTCAGTGAGAGATGGAGGGGAATGCAGATATGAATAGACTGAATATATATATATATATATATATATATATATATATACATGAAACTGTCACAGAGTGGAAAATAACTATGTATTGGGAAGATTTGGCAGCACCATTTGCCATACAAAGTTATCTAAATGTAAACAGTAATTGGAGTGATACTTCATCTTAGTACATTGGCTTTACCTGGAGAAGAAACTAACTTCTCAGCAGCCTGGGGCAGTTTTATAATTTGGAGGAAACTCTTTCTGTTACCCTCTGTACTTAAGTATATAATAATAATAATATATATATATATATATATATATACATACATATTAGAGCTTTTGGAAGAATGATGGGAAGGTTTTAAGTCAATGTTGAGACAACACAGTGAGTATTAAAACCTCATTTTTTGAAATCTTAAAGGGGTTTCAGAGATGACTCAATAGTGGAGAGTTCTCATTATTCTTTTAAAGGATCCAAGTTCAGTTCCCAGTACTGGAGTGGGGCACCTCACACCTATCTGTGACTCTAGCTCCAGGGGAGCCAATTCCCTCTTCTGGCCTCCTCAGGTACACACATACACATGCCATATCTACAAACACATATAAATTAAAACTAAATAAAAATGAACCTTAAAAATAGAAATGTTGATGTAACCAATCGTCTTATTAAAATAAGAAACACAGAGCCAATGTAAAAGAGAAAGCCGAGAGGTCAGAGCTCAGAGCTAAAATCTTACCTCCGGCAGTGCTCCTAGCTTCCCCGAGAGAGAGCTTCTTCCTGTTTGTCTGTCTTTAAATAGTCTTTCTGTTCTGCCTTCTCATTGGTTGTAAACCCAACCACATGACTGCCTCGTCACTGCCTGTAAGTACCGCCCTCCAGGTCTTAAAGGCATATGTCTCCAATACTGGCTGTATCCCTGAACACACAGAAATCTACGTAGCTCTTCTAACCACCATGCTCTTGCTATGGCTCTAATAGCTCTGACCCCAGGGCAACTTTATTTATTAACATACAATTAAAATCACATTTCAGTACAAATAAAATATCACCATATAGAAACCTCAGAAGGAAAACTCAGAAAAAAGCTTTAAATGAAATATCTAGATTCTAAAATAAAAGAATATAAATTGTTGCCTATCTAGCTCCATCAAATTAAAGTTCACATTAGATTTCAAATTAAAAACATGGTATCATGGAAGCATGCAGAAAATATAATCTGCAATGTAGAAAAAACATAAAAAATCTAGGAAGCAAATTAATAATAGAACTTAAGGACAACAATATAAAAAGGGTATATGTTTCTAAAGGTTTCTAAGTGATTGCATTTTAAGTAGAGGGACTGTAGAAGAAAAATGAGGTCCAAATCAAACTTGGACAAGTAAGAAATACATGTCTTAGATAGAAAATATAGTGTACAGCTTAAAAACAGATTAGAGCTCTCTTTCTGCACTCTCTCCTTCTGTTCTTTTCCCTCCGTGTGGTCTCTCTCTTTCTGTTTCTCTATTTCTCTGTTTCTCTCTCTCTCTCTCTCTCTCTCTCTCTCTCTCTCTCTCTCTCTCACCCTCTCTCCTTACAAAGCTCTAAAAAAGTTTAAAAAAATAAAAACAGATTATGTATTTTAGAATCAACAGTTAAGAAAAGGAATAGAAACTAAAATACATAAAGTAAACAGTCAAAAGGTGAGCTGTGAATCAGTAAATTTAGGAAAATATTCCTACTGCTTAGCTCCAGTGTTGCTAATGGTACCAAGAAGAGTTAAAAGAATGGGAAAATGAGGTTCAGAAGCTGAAAAAAAATGCCTTAAAAAAGAGGCAGTTGGCAAAGAAATAGATGGGAAACTTTTGGACAATGCTGAATAACTCTCTAAGTGTACAAGCACATCAGACTCTCTGAAGGGAACCAATAGCTTGTAACAGTACTAAGATATACACCCCGAGGGAAAGATTTAAGATGCGAATGAGACACACATGGTACTAGATCATATACGGTTGCATATACACGACAGGAAATGGAGCATGTTCGAAAAAGTCTGCAATGTGCAAATAACCAAAAAACCCATATTAAGGTGTGTAGAAGGTCCAACTCTGTACATCATGGCCATTTGAGCTACTAACATTGTCTAGCCCACTTCCTCCTTTCTTAATAAATTCTCTACTTTTGCTTGCTACCATCTACATGACTCTGCACTTACTTGTGTCAGGCCACTAGAACCTAGAACTCCTCCAGATGTGCCCACGGAACTCTAATGTCTGCTGATACTAGAGCAAAGGACAGAAAAATTGTTTGAATAAAGGAACAAAATTTTCCCCAAGTTGATTAAAACCATAAAACTATCACACTATGTACTTAGATTAAGGAGCTTACTGCTTCTTAAGAGAAATATGAAGAGGGGCTGCAGAGATGCTCCACAGTTAAGGGCAGTAGCTGTACTTCCAGAGGACACAAGTTCAAGTCCTGGCACCCTCATATCACTTCATAACTGTCTATAACTTCAATGCTGGCACTTCTGATTGTACTCTACTGAACTCCACCCATACCCATTAAAAGAAATTAGAATGTGGACTGATAAAGAAAAGTAGACTTATTCAGAGTATTCAAAGCAAAGGAGACAGTAAGTGTTTACCCATCTTTTTGATAGCAGTGTTACAGTTTTATATAAAAAAACTAAAAATAAACAAAAGCTAAGAAGTACATGTGTTCAATTTAACTTGATTTGTCAGAATTGTATGATGTCTTATCCTTGGGGCAAAGTCGTCCTTTGGCTGGATGAGGGCTCTGGTCTTTCCTTTCTTCTGGTGATTCATGAGGAAATTTCATTTTATTTTCCTTCCTTTTTTGAAGTTCATTGTTTCAATTATCTGAGAAGAGTTCATGAGGAATTCATACTGAGTTTTGTATATGTTTCATACACTAATAAATAAAGTATTTCAGTGTGAATTAATCATGTCTATTTAAAAAAGTAAGATGAAAATATTTAATAAACTACCAAATTGGTGAAAATAAATACATAGCTGAAAGCAAAGTAACTACAAAGGAGAATAAGAGAGAAAAATAATCACCAGAATTTTAATGGACTTAAAGACAATCTAGGATCAAAGCCTGGGCCTTGGCAGTCACAACTGTTATTGTAATTGTCAAGGTCAAGCCCATGCCACTACTAACAAGAAAGCTTGACCACCTGTCCTCCAAAGGCCAATGAAAGAGAAGAGTAAAGGAAGGAGATTTGTGGCCACAGTGAAAAGAGAAACAAATGAAGGATCTCAGTGCTACTCCATGTCCCAAGCCTGGAAATGACTTGATGTGGGCCTTCCCACATCCATGAACAATCAAGACAATGTCCCACATATGTGCACAAAGTCCAGTCTGATGGAAGCAGTTCTTCAATTGAGGCTCCCTCTTCTCAGGTGAGTGTCAAGTTGGCAAGCAAAAATAATCTCTACATGGTGCCTACAAGAAACCTGTATTAAATATGAAAAAAAACAAATGATATAAAGTGAAAATATAGTTGAAAAATTTTATCTCAATAATAGTCAAATGAATAAAAAATAGATGCATTAACAGGAGACAAAATATATTTTTGATAAAACTATCACTTCTTACTGTGTCATTGGCTGCCCAGCAGCTGCTGCTAACATATAGAGACACCAAGCTGGAACTAATCTGGAAGCTTCTTCCCTGTTGATTAGATTTCACAGTGCTATACAGGGTACTAGAGGAAAAGAGTTATCCACCACTGATCACACACAGATGTAGGATTAATATGTTGCAATCCTGAAGTACCTGGCAAGATATCCCAGTACAATAGTAACATGAATGTTCTGGAGGTAACCACTGCTTCCTGATTGGGTTCAAGGTTTACTCCAGGTAAGGAATACATACATGACTAGTACTGTAGAATGATCAAAAAGCATGTGACTAAGTAGCTCACAGGCCTTAGTGGAGAGATTTACTACTGATGTTTTGTCAAGTGGTCATTTAAACTGCCTTAGAAATATGTATGTTTGTCCCCACAGACCGTTGCTGCCCTCAGCCTTGGTCACAGAAGACTTTTTCAACAGGGAGTGGGCAGTGGCTAAAGTAGGGACCCCAAACTTGAGTGTTTGATTCTAAACAGGACATCTATCTCACTACCACCTCGTGGACAATGGGGTAAAATGATAATGAGAACTGAAGGATGAGAAGGAGGGTTGGTAGGGCATTGTCTTCAGGATATAATACAGTAATCACAACTGTGAACGCAGAGCACCTGTGTCTTCTCACATGATGCTTGAAAATAAAAAAGAAAAAAGGGAAAAAATGGAGGAATGCAAAGGCAAGGCAAGGAAAGGGACAATAGAGTAGAAGCAGACATATTGGAAAGAAGAGAGGGTCAGGAGAAGTGGGAGAAGATTAGTGGGTAGGAGGGGTGAATGTAATCATAGTTCATTGTATATTGGTTAGAAGTATGACATTGCTGGTAAATTTTTAAAAAAAGAATATGATGAGTGATGCCTTTGTGATATATATATGTATATATGTATATTATATATGTATATATATACATATAGTATAAGTTGCTCAATTGATTTTAAAAATAATAAAAAATATATGTGGACAAAAGAGAGCCAATCAGTTGCATTTTTATCACTTGTAGTTGTTTACTTATTTATGCATTTACTAAACTCAATTGTATTTATGTAACTTTTAAGTTATAGGACCCATATTCACATTTAAATGTTCATTCTATTGAATCAATTTAGCATATCTATAATTTTCTATAGTTACTTTTTTGTATGAAAACCACACAAGTAATCAGTTTGTCAAAATGACATAAGCCTGAAGTTGTAAACACTGCACAGCTTGAACATGCATGCCAAATAACTGATGAATCTCTAATCATAGGAAGAAAGTTTAAGAAGCTTTCAAATATCAGTAGACTAAGAAATAAAAGCAGCACAATTCTCAGGACAAGTGGAAATTGAAAATGAGAAGATTCCATTTGTTGAGAAGTAAGGAGACTCCCCTACTTTCTACTTCTTAGAGCATTTACTTAAGCAAACTTGCAATCTTATGTCCTTTTTGTCTTTGTGAAATACATGCATGTAAATCTTCATAAATGTGATTGGAAGCCTCTTGCTCCAGGCTGGCTTTGACTCTTAACAACGTACTGAGACCCTGTCTTGGGCAAGCATCATGACCTCATCTCTCCTTCCTGGGAGGCATCGTTTTCACCCTCACCCCATTGCCTTTCTCAGGGGCCTAAGACTTTTAAATAACATCATTAAAGATGATAATCTTATCTCCTAGTTTCTGGGGGCAGTTAGGAGCTTAAGGAAGACAAGCATATTATTCCAAAGTTACCTCATAGAAACAAATGAGAAGGTCCCCCTCCCCTTTGGATAAAGCCAGCTAGCAAATTTATATGTCTGCCCAAATTACCAGCAGGATTTAAAATCAACTATGTGTGACAAATGGTGCTGTCAAGGCTTCTTACCTAAGGACTAATTTTTCTTTATTATAATAGCATGTGTGTACTGGATTGAATAAAGATTGGGCTTACATGGCTATTAATGTGTCTATGTTGGTTCAATATTTGTGGCAAATACGCCATGCTAATTTAAGTTGTAAACAGTAGAGGAAATGGATCAAGAGGTATGTGAAAGCTCTAGCAATTTCTCCTTTCTCTGGAAATTTAAGACATTTAAAATGAAACATTATTTTGAAAAGAGTTGACATTTCACAACATTCTTCATTCTATTCCTAGATGTTTCCAACAAGGTATATGAAACTCTGTGTTTCAACAAAACTTTAGTAATTTTATTTAAAATAATGAGTAATTAGAAACTATCTATTGCTCATCAACAAGGGAGTGAATAAACAAAATTGTTGCATATGTAAATATTATACATATATGTATAAGAGTAAATTATTGGAGCATATGGTAGTATAATTAATCTCAAAACAATTTTGCTAAATGAGATAATTAAGACATGCATAATATTTTATATGTGAGATACATAAATATTTGAGGAAACTGTGAAAACTGTAAATCAAGCTTCAGAGGAAAAGTAGGTCAATAACAACCTGAATAGTAGAGTAGGCAGAGGAAGGAGGAGGAGCAGCCTGCAAAAAGAAGCTGGAAACATTGAGAGGTATTGATACTTTTTTTGTGATAATAGTTTTACAAATGTGTGTGATTTATTGGTTGATTTTTCAAACATATTTCCATTGAATTAATGAAACATGAACTTAGGAAGGTAGTACAACTGAAACTTAGGAATTAAAATACAAATGACAAATGTATAACTAACTCAGTTATACTTCATTTAGTAATTGGCTATAAAAATGGCGTATTCTCACAATCTTCATTTATAACATGCTATAACCCTAACTGTCATCACAGAGCTTTTCTCCAGTGACTGAGGGAAGCAGATGCAGAGATTCACAGCCAAACACCAGGTAGAGCTCCAGGAGTCCAGTAGGAGAGAGAAGAGGGATTCTACGAGCAAGTGCATTAGGATCATGATGGGAAAACCTGCAGAGATGACCAAACCAAACTGGTGGGAACTCATGAAATTTGGAACAATAGCAGTGGAGCCTGCATGGGACTGGACTAAACCCTCTGCATGGTGAGACAGTTGTGTAGCTTGATCTGCTTGGGGGGCCCCCTGGTGGTAGAATCAGAACCCATCCCTGGCGCATGAGAGAGCTTTTTGAAGTCCACTACCTATGAGGGGACACCTATGAGGGGATACCTCGTGCAGCCTTGAGGCAGGAGGAAGGGCTGAGACTTGCCTCTATTGGATTTGCCTTTGCCTTCTTGTTGGGAGGAGTGGGGGTGGGTTGGGAGGGGGAGGTTGGGGGTGGAAGGAGGGAAGAGGGGAAATCTTTTTTCAATGTTTAAAATGAATGAAAAAAATCTTAATTAAAAAATGCTTTCTAAATATGATTAAATGGACCCCATTTCTTTATTTTATCACAACTTTAAATGGCAAAGAGTAACACATGAATCACACACCGCTTTTTGCAGTTTTCTGTAGGTGAAAAGAGGATGTCATTTGGTTAAAATAGGGATATTTGAATTGAAGTTTTCAGGAAACTGCACCAGTGTTAATGATTCTACTGCGTGCATTGCCCAATGCAGTCTTCTATGATGGGGAAGAGCTGGAATGCTTCAGGCCCTGTGTCCAATTACCTTGGATTATCTGCAGTCCTCCTAATAGCCAACCTTTGGAGACCTCTGTATTTGTTTTAACAACCCCCTCTTGGAGACTGGTAGGCAAGTTCTTTAGGAACTTATAAATGCAAATCTAACTTCTGCCAACCCAAAGGCTAACAATATCTTCATACATTGTCTGGGACCTGTAACAGTAACTTCCCTTTTATGACTAACTTGACTATCTGATGTTTCCATGCATGTATTTAAAAATACCTTTATATACGGGTTTCTTTGTGCTATTCCTCCAAAAGCTTCATGGAAATGTTACCAATTTGGAACATGGTGCTTGAAAGTAACCTGAATTCAAGTTTCCTGGCTATGGTTACTCACATTTGACTCCTGAATAAACTACTGCAAACACTCTTCTGAAGTGAGAATGCTTTTGTATTGAAACCAAGAACAATGAAAAGGCTATGCAAATTAACCTAACATGCAAAATGGGAAATATCACAACACAGTGGGATGTGATCATAGGAGTATGATGACCTACTAACCCAAATTTACTCAGAGTCATATGCTCTCCATTTCTGTAAGGGGAGGTGAGATTTGTAATGTAACCAAATTTGATATGTTTAGTAAATTGGTTTTGGGGGGACTTGGTGACCTTAGAGAGCATGCATTGTGCCTTCAGAAAAGGCAATGGTTTGTAAGTTATTCTATTTTTAAATATAATTGAGAGCAATAGAGTATGAAAAAATTCTGTCGAGAGGACTTTTGTGTTCATGTGATGTGGGTTTAGTTAGGAAAAGCTCAGAGAAGGTCGGAGAGGAAACGTATGTTCCTAGGCTAGGAAGGTAAGGGAACTTTGCAGAAAAGTTCCCTGTGGTCCTGGTAGGAATCAGGAGAAGGTGAGAAAGGAACTTGATTCTGCTTTATGTGATAAGGCACCTTAGCCTGCAAGAGCACTGTCTTTCTATTGCTGTCTGAACCATAGCAGTACACTGTGAAATTGGTAGATCTACTTACATAGCACCTTTTACTTTGGTTTTCTCTCTCTTTTTTTTTTAAATCTCATAGTTGACACTTTCTGAGATGAGAACACTTAACCCATACTGTCATTGTCTTCCTCAAGTATGTACTATTTTATCAGTCACCCTGCTGACTAGGTGTTTAAATCAAATTTGGATTACAATGACTCCACAAAGTAATGTTTCCCCAAACACTTTTGAAATAATTAATGGTGATGCTTTACTTTTGAATAAATAGAACTGTATCTTTGCCAAGAAACTTCATTTATTAATATTTATAATCTCTCTGAAATTATACTAGCACTCATTCATTCCACTAAGCTATTTCATTTTCCTGTTAAAATGCAAATATATTATCTGGGAGGGTGAGCACATTAAGTCAATTGCAGCCATTAGAGATGTATTTCAATTAGTTCAATAGTATCCCTCTATTAGGCTAGTTGAAGATCTCAGAAGGATTGTTAGTTAGAACTCGAAGGAACTGACTTAGATGAATACATTCCCTTTTATAAGTACATGGGTCGATAAGGAGAAAGAAGGTGCTAGATATTTTTTTTATTGTCAAGGAACAAACAAAAAATGGGAGGATGTCATAGTTTAACTAAAACTTTTTGGGCCTTAAAATTAAGTTGCTTTTGGTCGATGAAGACATTTAGAGAAAGGTTAATTTTATGTTTAGGACTCTTTTAAAGTTTACTTTCTTTTAACAATATTTTTATTAGTTTATTCTTTTCAGTTTTACATATGCATAATGATACATCCTGACATCATTCACTAAAGTGCAGAATTTAAGTTATCTCTAGAGCATAAATCTTAAATCTGCAAAATTTACAAGGGTAATTCTAGCTTTCTGTTTTCTTCCTGTGGATGGAAATGTTATCACTGGCAGGCTGGAAAGCCAAAAACACTTCAGGAATTTTATGTTATGAAACTCAGAGAGCCCTTTCATGACATTTTAGATTTTTGGTAATATCATCACTCATTCTTTGAGTCCCAATTTTATACCAGGTTTATGGCTAGGCTAATAATATGGGAGTGAGCATAAAACTCAATAATTTTTTAAGTATTGCTTGGCTGAGAATATATCAAATATCACTCACAAATTAAAACGTTTATTATTAAAATATAAGATGTGCTGTATTTCGTTGTACTTTGTAGTTTAAACTGCTACAATATTTAATGAAATGTGTCATTTCTGCCTCCCAGAACTACAAGAAGCAACAGAGCACTAAGGACCGCTGATGGAGAATGGTTCTGAAAGCTCTAACAGTGAGTTCATATGTAGTAGTTTGAGTCTTTTACCTAACAACAAACACTGCTACTGCCAAGTGGGGGTTAATTCTAGTGAGATAGGTAATTAAAAAAAAATCTCTGAAGCCAGGAAGATCACGATCAAATTCCAGATGATGGCAACAGAGATGTATTCTGAAGTGAAATAAGCCATTTACAGTAAGACAAATACTGTGTGAGCTAAGTTTTGTGTGAAAAAATTGCAGACAGATAAAAACATAAATGGTAGAGACATTGTTAGGTAGGTAGGTAAATAGATCAATAGATAATAGATAGATGATGGAGAGATAAATAGACAGACAGATACATACATACACATACATATAGACAGATAGATAGAGACAGTCAATACATGGAGATGGAAAACGAAATCATGGTTACCTCAATACGAATGGGGGGAAATGGGAAGATGTAGGCTAGAGGATACAACTCAGCAGATATTTCAGTTTAAGAAGCTTAGAAACAAAGATTTCTCCATTCTTTAGCATGTGAATGAGGTAAGACTCCATTAATTCCAGGTTGCTCTCAAAATCCCTCTAGCTAGGATTGTATTGGGGGGGTCAATTTTCTAAGCATTTATTTGTAATAATATGTGCCAGATATGCTTAGCCAGTTTAGTAATATATAATTAAGGTAGGCCCCTTAAGACAATATATTTCATTTGAATTTAAAAAGAAGGAAAAGATTTCCCTTCTTATAATGACTAGCATCATAATATAGATACTATTAGACAATGCCAAGAAGGTATAGGATACAGTTGTGATAACTAGGTCTTTGGAATAAAGGCTAGGGAGAACTCAAGTACTCAAGGAATGTATATGTGAATATGTATGTTTACATTGGGTATATGAATGAACACTAAAAGGAGGAAGCTTAATTGCCCCTATTAGAAGTTAAAGAGAACCTGTAACTCTTATTATTAGAGCACTGACTTCAGAAACATGCAATTATGAACAACTTCCCTCTCTTTGAATTTCATATACCTTTAGGAACGAAATGGAAATTTTGTCAGCTTTATGACCCAGAAATATGTTTCTCAAAATCGGGAATACCATTTCCTTGAAGCATAAGCATTAAGAAGAAAGTACCTCATACCTCTGCTGATGTGGGAGGCCAGGCACTTAAGTAATATATAATATATATATATAATATATTATATTATAATAATATAATATTATTATTATATACTATAAATATATATATATTTCCTGATAGCAAAATAAAGTTTTCCCAGTTTGTTTTGACCTCCTGAAATGATCTATTCATTTTCTTCTCAGAGGTGGCTTTCTTGCCTATGCCTTCCTTACACCACTCAGCTGTAGACACAGAAGAATCGCTCGTGTATTTAGCACTCAATTTCTAAGAAATATTCTCCTTTCCTGTTTCCTTTACTCAGGTCTCTGATGTGACTTCAAAGCATTAGCAACTTTGTCACTTACTGTAGGGAGTCCATTGGATTCCACCAGACTTTTCTTCTTCCTACACAGTCAGAAAATCATTTCCCTTTTCTAAGCCTACATAAGGCAAGGCATGCATTCTAATTTCTGTCTAAGGTAAGATGGATTTAGCACTGTCTGACCCACCAGGAGAAACCAAGTTTGAACTTTCCAGCAACTTAATATCTGCAATTATGACTGCCTATGTCTGTGTCATATTCATTGAACTCTCCTTTGAATAGTTTTAATACATCATTGGTTTCCTATTAATTGACACATTAAGTCAAATAATTAGAATGTATTCATTTTATATTTGAAAAGTTGTAAATTATTTTTAAAGAATATACCTTAAAGTACACACACACATATACATACACACACACACACATACACACACACACACACATACACACACGCACACACACACATGCACACAGACACACACATACATACAGATTGAGTAAGATTAACTTATTGTTTTATAGAGACTAAATAATTTGGTATTTCTGATTTTGAAAATATAGACATTTCACACTTATTTCACAGGCATGGCTTATTTGCATTTTTATTTCCAAGAGATTAACAAGGAAATACCCTGAGTTCACCTAAGAAGTCAAAAGACAGGTTAATTCTAAGGATCATGATTTAAATTGCTTCCTCGAGATTTTAGTTCTTAGACTCAACTTGCTACTCTAGACAACCAGCCATAAATACACACCGTGAGGGACAGTGATTCAGATGCTACAGGGCTGTGACTTTGAGCACTCCGTGGTCCGCTTATGAAACTTCTCAGGCAAAGCTATCAGATGCATATGGATGTTTATCTCCCAATTCTTGTTAATAATCACTAATGACCACCAAAATGTTGACAGAAGTCTGTCTACTCACTCCATATACTTAAAGTCAATGCTTTTACGTGTCTTGCTGTCATTAATTTACAGATTGCTGCTGAAGACACTTCCTTTTTTATGACCTCATTTAAGTTGATGTAAAGTCACTGAGGGTATGTGTGGCATAAAGACTAATTTCTGATGTTAAAAATAAATAGTAAGTGCTGTCAAGTGAGTTCCTGTGCTTATGCACTTTGAGTGTGTGTACATTTAAGATTTTAGAGAGTTGTGGGGGGAGGAAGGCTTGGGGGCGGTGGAGGAGGGGAGAGAGAGGGATCTGTGGTTGGTATGTAAAATGAATAAAAATTTTCTTAATAAAAATAATAAAATAAAACATAATTTATAAAAAGAAGATTTTTAGAAAGATGCTCCTTAAATAAGAAGTCACTCTACATTTGGTTTCTAGCAGGTCAAAGAAATCACAACAGAAAATAATCATTAATACCAACTAATTGTCTCCCATTTCACATATTGATTTAAAAAATGCAATTCAGAAACTAATTTCCCCTCACAGTAATTTAAATTTATTTTATTGATATTTATACCAATATGTATAGCTCTAACTGAAGTTTCATGATTGCAGTATTGTTACTTTGTTACTGAATTGAAATCTAATTGAAATCAAGAATGACTAGCAATCTGTCTTCTCAACAATAAAAGTTAGAAAATTGATATTCTAATTTTAAACAAACTTTTTAATAGAAAGCATAGTACAATGTTAAAATTTAAATTCTCTATTAGTCCCCTGAGAGCTCCATACTATATATTTTGATTTCATTCATCAACCCCAACTTTTCTCAAGTCTATCTCCATTCCCTGTTCACCAACTTTGTATCTGTGTTTTAGATCCTGCAAGGCCAATTTGTGCTGTGTAACCATTCTTGGATGTACAGTCTTCCCCTGGAACTTGTGGAGCATGGATCACTTGCCAGGGACTATGCTCTTAGGGAAAACTGTCTCCCTCCCAACTGCTAACAAGTGTTAATGGCTCTGTGGCTAGAGATGGGAGTGTGTGCCCAAGTGCCCTCTCCATGCTGGGGTTTGTTTAGGCTTGGGCTTGTACAAATGTTCGTGGTGGTGCAGCTGCTATGAGCTGCCTTGCTCACTGTGTTTAGAAGATGATGCTTCTTTGTAGCAATCTACCTCTAGAATTTACAGTTTTCTGTCCCTCTTCCACTATGACTCTGATCCTTGGAAGGGAGATGTGGTGAGTATGTTCCCTTTAACATTTAAACATTTAAACATTCTCCATTCTCTTCTTCTCTGCATATTAGACAGTTAGGTGTCCTTCGGTGAATCACCATCTTATATAATCTCAGAACAGAGAAATGCATTGTCATTAGAAGTCAATTTAATACTATGTCCACTTAGCTGCATAATAGCTGTTCACTCTGTTCTAGAGCCTATGGCCTTTCTAGCTATAGGTTCTTGGTCTGATAATGGTGCCAGGTATAGTTTTCATCTTATGGATCTAGACTTAAATCCAATCAGAAACCATTGGTTACTCTCCTGCTGCCGATCCACCATTGCACCAGTATGGATATCTTAACAAGCTACTCATTATAGCTCACAGGATTCATATCTGTGCATAATTGTTGATTACTGTTCCTTTGTTATTTATATAGCACTTTCCAGCATTGTGAAAGCTATCCGGTAAAGATGAAGCTTCCTGACTCATATAGGTTTTATTTTTTTAGTGTTCTATATTTTAAGTATGCACTGTCTTCACAATAGAGTCTTGACATAAAGTTTTGGAGGGCAACCAACAGCCTTGTCAATAGCTGTAATTTTGGCAGTTTATTGGATCTTCTTGGCCAACAACTCCAAAATAAACAACACACTCCTACACTGGGATTTTAATTTGTTAGATGCTGGTGTTTGATAAGGCTATTGTAATAAGTTATACCATAAGATAACTCCATTTTAGGGAGTGTATAGAATGGGAATAATTTTACCAGCTATAAATATGACACAGGGTTAATATCTAGAAGACACAAAGATCTCAAACACTTAAATATCAGGAAAACAAACAAAACAATTAAAAAGGAGGCACAGAACTATAGAGTTCTCAAATATAAGACACAAATGGCTGAAAACTCTTTAAAAATGTTAAGCATTCTTAATCATCAAGTAAAATGTAAATGAAAATGTCTGAGATTTAATCTCCCTAAGTCACAATGGCTACAGTGAAACAAACAAACAACAAAACAACATGACAATAATTGCTGGCATGGACCTGAGGGAAAATTATCTCTTATTCACTGCTGATAGGAATGGAAACTGATGTGGCCACAATGGAAGTCAGTATGGAGGCTCTGCAAAAAAAGATAAAAATAGATCTATGATAATACAAAGCTACAACATCCTTAGATAGACATCTGTGTACCCCATATCTTATTCTAAAGATGCCTGTTCAGCAATATTCATTGTTGTTCTACTCATAAAGGCCAGGAAAGTGAAATATCTTAGATGTCTATTAACTGATGACTGACTGATGAAAACTATATTTATACAATAGAATTAAGAAAAGTAAAATTATACAATTCATAGGTAAATGAATGGAGCTGAAAACAAATATTCTGAGTGGTGTAACACAGACCCCTAAAGACATATATCATGTGCTTGATTTCATCTGTAGATGTTAGCTGTGAATCTCCAGATGTGTATGTCATTTGAAATACCCATAGATGTGAGGGATTTACTGAAGTTATGGGTAGAGGCTTTAAAGGGAAGGTAGAAAGAACACATTGACAAAATGACTAAAAGGGAATAGTGAAACATGAAGAGTCAAACTGGAGTATGAGGGCAGAGGGTAGAATAGAGGAGAGTGTATTGGAGAGATGAATAATATACAAAATTCCTTTGGGAAAAGGCACTTAGAATCTTAAAAAAAAACTTAATATTATAAAATTTCCAAGTATATAAAATAATGAAAGGAACATGAAGTTTAGTGGATGTCATCTTAGTTTATATATATATATATATATATATATATATATATATATATATGATTTTTAACATTAAAGTTCTTTTAAACTATAAGTTTATTTATACATATATACCTGTATACATACATACATATATACACATAAATAAGTTTAAATTAATTTTAATGTTAAAAATCAGATTATTCATAAACTCAAATTGCATACGTTAAATTTCATATTCATTTCATTATTATTAGATTTGGGTATAACATCAAATTTAGGTAGTTGTAAATGAAAGTATACATATGACATCCTCTCTACCTTCAATATAGCTCAGAAATTTTGTATAAAAGAAGTCCTATAAAATTAGAAAACAAAGCCAGGCGGCAGTGGCATATGCCTTTAACCACAGCTCTCAGGAGGCAGAGCCAGGCAGATCTCTGTGAGTTCGAGGCCAGCCTGGTCTACAGAGCTAGATCCAGGACAGGCACCAAAATAACACGGAGAAACCCTGTCTCGAACTCCAAAAAGAAAAAAAATTAGAAAATGAGAAATGAAATCACTGAAATTATTAAAGAAAAATTCAGCATTAAAACTCATATTTTGGTTGCTCTGTATAACATTTCTGAAGTCAGTACATGAATTTCAGGTATAAGAACACTTTCAAACTGGAAATACATTGAGTTTAGAATATGTTTTGTGGCAAAATGAAGAGTCAGATGGGAAAGGGTATGATACACTAGAAATAGGTTAGGACCAAACCCGAGCAAGCAGTTTTACGTACGAAACCAGTCTCAATCAGTCCTCAGGGATTATTCAACTTTTTTTCTATAAATGGCCTGATAATAAGAATCATATCCTCTTCTGTTTCGGCTTCTCATTTCTAATATTATAGCATGCAAGTATCTACAAACACTGCATACACAAATGGGTGTGGTTATGTTCCATTCAAAACAATATTTACAGGATATGGCTTTTAGATAAGATAGAGTCCGAGAACCTCTGTGGCCCCTGTGGGAGTTATTTTATGTGAGGATGAATTGCTACTGTCAACTTGGTTGACTTGAGACAAGCCAAGGATAATATTAAAATACACTTGTAGATGTGTCTTTGAGTGGGCTTCAGAGAAGGTTAGCTAAGGAGGGAAAAATCCCTACCCTAAGTGTAGATGCCACCATGACATAGACTGGGGCACTGATGGATTCCCACTCTCTTTCTCCCCCTCCTTCCCTCATCCTCTCTCTCTTTCTCTCTCTCTCCCCCTCTCCCCTCTCTCCCTCTGTCCCTAATTAGCCATCAAGTGAGCTGCTTTGCAATGTATTGTACCCTCTGAAACCATGTGTCTAAATAAACCCTTCTTTCCTGAAGGTGATCTTTGAGGAATTTTGTCATAGCAAAGTGAAAGCTAATTAATTAAGAAGGTGCTTACAAGACCTTATTCAATGCTCACAGCATATATAATGAGACTGTTATCACTTCTTATTTACAAAGGGAAATGAATATTGAAATAATTGCTTAGTATCTGCTAAATTGCATATCTACCACCCCAAATCTTATGGTTTTCACCTGTCACCCATTATATTAATAGTTCTTTGTCAAATATCTTCATTAGTCAAAGTTTAATTCAGCTCTGAATAATAAAAATACAAAATAATGACACCTTAAATAGGTTAAAATAGAGCCTTTATCTATAGTCATACAAATATCTCAGAACAGATAGAAGAGCTCATAAAATAAATACCTGGAAGATTATTTTTTCTTCTGTCAGTCTTACCAATGATCTTCCAATTTCTGATACAAAATGGCTACTTTCTCTCCATCTTCTGCTGTAGACTACTGAGTGTATCTTTCCTTCCTGTCTCCCTCTTGTTGTGCACAGCTTCTATCTAAGACACAGCCTTAGGACTGTGAGAATCCACAGTCTCCACACACTTTCCAGACTGAAATGCATCAGAGGCTGTCTGGTATCCACTGAGAACTGATGATTTGCTTCCTAGTGGAAAGAAGTCATCACACACTTTGTGATCACAGAATTCCTCTGAATGTGTGTGGAGCATAAGTGTGTCTGAGTATATGTGGACTCCCTAAAAACAAAAAATAGATAAAAGAAGAGGATTAAATTTATTCTACGTTACAAACACTTTCATTTTTTATCACTACATTGAGAATATTGGAAAATAAAGTACTTATTTTTGAAAATTATCTACTCAGGTAAAGATTATACATTCACATTATAGTATAAGACCAATATTGAAACTAGGAAACTAGTGCTCTAAAAAATAATATGTTTTTATCTGTATAATGTAAGGCAGTGTATATCTATATGTAGCTGGAAGGTACTAAGTTGCTGTATATACAGCATTGCATGTGTTCCTTACATAGTCTCAGCTATCCATTTATCTCCCTTCTGTAATGAGAAGAATCCTAGATGAGGCAATGGATTATTTAAATCTACACACAAAGTGAAGAACAAGTCCAAGAAATAAACCAACTTCATATCAGCATCACATTCACGATAGAAGTAGTGCCTAGCAATTTCGAGACTTTCCAGAAGACTTGCCAATCTGAAAAAAATCTGTAATTCACAGGGAAAAAATCTTATTAGCCACTCTTCTCTGAAAACAAAGAAAAATCAATACTCAATGATATTGAAATTAGTATATTATGAGCAATAATTCTTACTGAAGCCACAAAGGAAGTGGTGACTTTTTAAGACAATGTCAAATTTTGATCTGATTAGTGAGAGATGGATGTATGCATATACATATGGGTGTGTGTGTATACATACATATATATGCATACACACACACACACACACACACACACACACACCAGGTCAAAGAAAGGATGCCACTGAAACTCAACTTGGTAAACTGGTAAGTTTTATTTGGGTTTCTCACGAGACCACGGGTGAGCAGTTGTATACAGGATCAAAATTGACTCAAAGAAAATTGACAAAAATTGACAAAGAAAGCTTTGTCACCAAAAGCCTGCCCCAGCCTGAGTGACAACTCATAAAAGCTGGAATCTAATGAATTGTACCACTTGCAGATAGCTAAACAAGTTGTAGATTATCTTTCCAGGATGATCATTTTGTATGAACTTCCAGACTCATCTCTGTCTCTTCCAGGCAGCCTGGCTAATCTGTCTTTCAGAAAGCTTGATGGATTTCTGTCTCTTCAGGGCAGCTTAATTGGTCTCTCTCTTCCAAGATGCAGGTGGTCTGAGCCTCTTCCAGTCAGTGTCTCTCTATAGTCCTTATTGTTTCCATAAGCTTGGAGAGGGGGACGCCTAGTGCATTTCATCAATTGAAAGGACTTCGAGAAACTTTTGAATTGTTTAATTCCTGAGAGTTTCAACTCTCTTTAGAACATCCCAATTCTTAAACAGATGACCTGCAGGATGGATATATCAACTCAGAGAAAAATTGCTACTTAACAGTGGTAATTGCTCCTTCATAACAAGACCTCAGAGGCCATAAAAGGCTTAAGACATCTCTATAAAGAAATATTGAGCTCCTTCCAATGGTCAACCATGAAAACAAACATACAAGTAACATTATATGGAATGAACAGGGTATATTAAAGAATATATATGCATATACATATATGCATGCAATAACAATAAATAAAAGAAAGAGACCACATATGTTGTGATATTGTGTTCCCAATATATTGTGCACCATAATAAACTTATACGGGGTCAGAGAACAGAACAGCCACTATATTAAACATAGGTTTAGGCAGTGGTAGCACACAGCTCTAATCCTAGCATTCAGGAGGCAGAGATTAGTCTGGATCTCTATGAGTTCAAAGCCACATTGGAAACAGCCAGGCGTGGTGACATATGCCATTAATCCCAGGAAGTGGTGGCAGGAAGCAGAAAGGTATATAAGTGTGAGGACCAGGAATTAGAGTCTTTTTTAAGCTTTTAGCTTTTAGCAGCAGTTCACCTGAGATCCATTCAGATGAGAATTCAGAAGCTTTCAGTCTGAGGAAACAAGATCAGCTAAGGAATTAGCAAGGTGAGGTTGGATGTGGCTTGTTCTGTTTCTCTGATCTCTCAGCGTTCACCCCAATACCTGGCTCTGTTTTTATTAATAAGACCTTTTAAGATTCATCTTACACACGTATTTGATGGAGAACAGGGAAATTTAAATGGAAGAATTTGAAGGGAGGAAAACATTAATTACATTATAATGCCAAAAATAAAATAAAAATAAATGAACATCAAAAAAGAAATCTTGAGCTATACTTAGCTCCTAACAAGGCTATAAAATATAAAGAAATTGAGTTCTAATTTAAATGCACCAATTTCTTTTATATGTTAATTTTTATTAATTAAATTTATTCATTTATTTACATCCAGACTCCAGTTTCCCCTCCCAGCTCTCCTTCAACTCCTTCTCCCACCTCCCGTCCCCCTCCATCCAAATCCTCTTCTGTTTCTGTTCAGAAAGGGACAGGCCTCCAATGAGTATAATGAAGTATGGCATATCAAGTTGAAGTGGGACTAAGTTCCTCTCCTTATATTAAGGCAATATTTTAATTTTTTTAATGCCCACAAATGCCATTTAGGCATTCATGTATAAATCTGGACTATGAAAGATTTCTGTCTCACTAAACTTTAAGCACTTCTAAGCATCAGTATTATAATTATTAGCATGCTTTGAAACTCACAAAATTGAAAAGGATCTGAGTGAGAGGACACAGTTTTTCCTCAGATTTCAGAATCCACTGAAACAGCATGAAAACCAGAACTTGTGTCAGTGGTATGGATTTATAATAAAAGCAAATCAATTACTAAATTTTTGCAATTTTCTTAAGTAAGAAATAAAAAAATAAATAACTTCAAAATAGTTTCAATAATAGTTTCTAAATAATTAACATTAGCATAACTTCAAAGAATTCAAATTGCAAATAAGATAGTCAGAAAAGAACTTGGTAAATACTGTAATTATCATGGTAAAATTCTTTTATGTCTATTTTAAAGCCAGGTCATAATTTTTCACTGTGGAATAAAAGCATCATTTCCATTTACTTCTTCAAAGATAATAGATTAGTTCAATCATCATTTTTGACATTGTATTTACCCAGAGTCCTTTTCTTTTAGAAAAGAAAAAAAAGAAAACATAAAATTAAATAATGTTGGGTGGGAAAGAGACTCAGAGGTTACCTCTCCTAATCACACTCTTGAACATGAAATGCATTGTTAGTGATAAACAGTGACAGCTCTGACAGACATAATTTCAAGAAAAGTAAAGAGTTACAATTTATTAAAAGTTCTATTTATAACAAAGTAGAAGAACCTATATAAAACTTGGCATCTCTTAAGGCTAAAAGCCAAACTACAGCGTTAATCTCATACTGAAGACTTCAGAAGGTACTGATACTAAAACAATGATATTAAAATGAGAGGACCTAGTCAGTGAAGTGCTTCTTGTGCAAGTATGAAAAACTGGGATTGATTCTATGTATACATTTTAGAAAAATAACAAAGACTATTGTGGTCCAGCCCCTTAAAAGTCTTTTCCCAAGGTCCATGGAAGAATCTAATAACCAGCTGAGGAATCTAATCTTAAGGATATCAAATGAATCTGCATACACAAGTTCTTTAGTTCATTTACTTTATTCTTCTGAGTCAGTTCTTTCTCTACACAGCTTCTTTTCTGCTCTTGTATTTATCTCCTTTCTTGCCTATTTCTCTCTACATTTTTCTGCTGTTCTCTCTAAGTTCTATCTTAATTCCCTCATCTTAGTTCTTCCCACCTAGTTCTTTCCCATCTAGTTCTTTCTATCTTAATTCTCCCCCACCTTAATTCTCTCTCAAGTGTTTGACAGTTTCAGTTATATACCCATTCAAGGCAAGATCACCAGGCTTGAATTCTTTCAGGATCAAAAGGAAGAGTGATAAGATCCACACAAAGAGCAGTAACTGTCAGCTGTCATTTGCAACCCAAAAGGGAAGTGACTCATGGGGAATTAATCAACTAAGGGCTAAATTCAGTTAATAGATTGAAAAGGGAATTTATGTGCTCAAACTATGTTCTTAGAAGTGTTTAGGTAAAATGTTAGGATTCTATAAGTCAATAAGTCACAAGGGAAAATAAAACTGCTTTTTTTCCCCTTTGGCATGGTATCTGTCCAAGCTTATCTTGGTTGTGTCATTTTATGGCAGGACAGGGGAAGTATACTCAGTAACTAGGCAACCTGCATCACAGTTAGATGTACCTGGCATGTAAAAGCCCCTTTGTTCTGAGTTAATTGTTAAAGGGAGATTTTTAGAACTAGAGATAACACTTGGAAAAAAAGGAGGGTTAAGCTTAATTAGCACATCCACCTGGCTTGGGCGATTGTCTCGGTGTAAATTATTATCTTATCTCAGGAACTAACAGATAGTCTGAATTCTTATCTATCTGCAGTCTGTCCTAGGAGGTCTGGGAGTTGTCTCAGATAAAATGCTTTTGTCCTGAGATGGTCCTGGCCAGATGTAGCTAAAGATAATAATTACAGAAAGGCACACAGTTGGGGGATGTTATCCAAATACCACAAATTGTATAGGGGGAAATTGTGCTCAATGAATGATCAACCAAATTGTTAGAAGTTCTTGAGAAAAGAATCAAATGGGAAAGCTGCAATAGCACACAAGAAATTCATTGCAGGAAACGGCTAATATATTCAAAAGCCAGTATCACCAAGACTCCTTGAGTCTTGGCTCTATCCTCTGGAAGAGCCCTTAGCTTCTTCCAGGTACTAGCTTTGCCATAGTAAACTGAATTCCTACTTCACGTTTCTGTGGCTCATAGGAAAAAAATCAAATAAGTCATCTTTGGGATCCAGTTGCCACCCAAGAAGTAACAGGAGCTAACTTGAAAATAACAGAAGGTGTGTGTATGGTTCCTGGTATGCTCCCTGTATAACTTTTGTTTTGCTTATTTAGTTTTATAATGGAACTGGTATTAAGGAAGAAGGAAAAGACTACAGTAGGAACAAAATGGGGCCTTTGGTTATGTCAAATTACAAAAACATTGTTTTCCATTTCTTTATATAAAATTAAAATTGGTAATTGTGAAGAAATATATGTTAATATCAGTATTTCTGGATATTTAGATAAAAAGTAAGTGAATTTAGAGGGCACTGGGAAAGTATAATCTTTTCAGGTGAGTACCAATCTAATTTCTCTAGGATCTGTGATCCAAGTATACAGTGTCTTTGGAAACAAGGTCTTCCAATGAAGTTCTGTACAGTAACCAAGAGCATTGTCAGTAGCCTGTAATATTTTGTGGTCTAAGTATTCTGATGCACCAATAACTTCAAAGGAGGTAGCCCATTCCTGGAGTTGAGATATTTATTTGTTATCCAAAGACGTCTAGTAGGGGCATCATTGCCCCATTTTAGAGTAACTTTCATGTTTTGGGTGTATGATGTTAAATATCATTAACTTTCATCTTTTATTCTTTAAAATCCTGGGTTTTTTGTTTTTCCATATGAAGTTAAGTATTGTTCTTTCCAGGTCTGAGAAGAATTGTGTTGGTATTTGATGGGGATTGCATTTATTCTGTACATTGCTTTTGGTAAGATTGCCATTGTAAAAATGTTAATCCTGCCTATCCATGAGCATGGGAGATCTTTCCATTTTCTGACATCTTCAATTTCTTTTTTCAGGGACTTAAAGTTCTTGTCACACAGGTCCTTCACTTGCTTAGAGTTACCCCAAGGTATTTTATATCATTTGTGGCTATTGTAAAGGGTGGTGTATCTCTAATTTCCTTCTCAGCCTGTTTGTCAATTGTATATAGGAGGGCTACTGATTTTTTTTTAATTAATCTTGTATCCTGCTACATTGCTGAAGGTGTTCATAAGCTAAGCTGTATGCATTCCTTGGTTGAATTTTTGGGGTCACTCATGTATACTATCACGTCATCTGCAAATAGGGAAAGCTTGAGTTCTTCTTTTCCAATTTGTATCCCCTTGATCTCTTTATGTTGTCTTATTGTTCTGGCTAGAACTTCAAGCACTATATTGAATAAGTATGGGGAGAGCAGACAGCCATGCCTTGTTCCTGATTTTAGTGGAATCGCTTTGAGTTTCTCTCCATCTAATTTGATGTTGGCTGTTAGCTTTCTGTAAATTGCTTTTATTATGTTTAGTTACGTTCCCTGCATTCCTGATTTCTCAAAGACCTTTACCATGAAGTGGTGTTTGATTTTTGTCAAATGCCTTTTCAGCATCTAGTGAGATGATTACGTGTTGTTGTTTTTTCTTTCAGTTTGTTTATATGGTATATTACATTGACAGACTTTGGTAGGTTGAACTACCCTTGCATCCCTGGGATGAAGCCTACTTGATCATGGTAGATAATTGTTTTGATGTGTTCTTGGAGTCTGTTTGCCACCAAGGCTGAGCAAAGTGTCTCAGCATAGGCCCTAGATTCCAAAAAGCCAGCTCATGTACTAAGAACAGATCCCAGTCCCGCTGCCTGGCAGCCTCCTAAACACTTCAAGCTCATCTACTGTCTCACTTATCCAGAGGGCCTGGTCCAATTCCATGGGGCCTCCTCAGCTATTGGTTCACAGTGTATGTGTTTCCACTAGTTTGGCATTTTTTTTTTTTTTTTTGGTCCCTGTGCTTTTTCCGATTATTGTCTCAATATCTCTTGCTCATATAACCCCTCCTCTCTCTCACTGATAATTCTTAAACTAGATTATCAGATCAATCTTTCATGTTTTGAGTGTATGATGCTGAATATTATTTACTTTCATCTTTTAGTCTCTAAAATCATTTTACTCATATATCTACCCTTTCTTTTTCCAGTGCCAATTACTAATAAAATATTGTAAACCCCTAGCAGTCCTCCCCTTTGTGCATTATATTTCTTTGCTACGAAGCTAAATTTTCATTAACTCTGAAAATGGTTAAAAAAATGAGAGCCTACAATCTATTTCTTTCTAACAGCATTCAAAAATTGACAGTGCTCATAGAAGAAAATTTACAAAAATAAAACATAAGTCAGCTAAGAAATTACAAGCATTAAAATAATTGTTGAGATGTTATGTAGATGGTTGCTACAATTACAAATGTATTAAAATGATAAGTCGACTGAAATGAAATGCCAGCTTTGTTTCTTTAAATAGATCAATATAGAAGAACAAGAAATTCTTAGGATTAAGAAACAGAAAGACTGACTTGAGAGTAGTGTGGAACCACAGACTCATAAGAGCTAAGGGCCAGTGCAGTAAGTGAGGATCAGAGGATGACGAGGAGAACACAAAACAAAACAGAAAGGTCTGTAGCTGTAACCAACCGTCTTATTAAATAAGAAACACAGAAACAATGTAAAAGAGAAAGCCAAGAGGTCAGAACTCAGAGCTAAAATCTCACCCTTCCTTCTGCTGTCCCAGCTTCCCGAAAGAGAGCTATATCCTGTCTGTACGTCTTTTTTATAGTATTATTGTTCTGCCTTCTCATTGGTTGTAAACCCAAACACGTGACTGCCTCGTCACTGTCTGAATGTACAGCCCCCTAGGTCTTAAAGGCATATGTCTCCAATGCTGGCTGTATCCTTGAACACACAGAGATCTATGGGATTAAAGGCGTGTGCCACCACCGCCACACTCTGTCTATGGCTCTAATAGCTCTGACCCCCGGGCCACTTTATTTATTAACATACAATCAAAATCACATTTCAGTACAATTAGAATACCACCACAAAGGTCTAAGCAGATCCTTTAGTGGGATAACACACAAATGCCTTCTCTTCTTCATTAACTGCATTTTTGGTTTTACTTTCCACCACCATTAAACAGTTTCAATAAGACAATATTAGAGCCGGGCGGTGGTGGCGCACGCCTTTAATCCCAGCACTCGGGAGGCAGAGCCAGGCGGATCTCTGTGAGTTCAAGGCCAGCCTGGGCTACCAAGTGAGTTCCAGGAAAGGCGCAAAGCTACACAGAGAAACCCTGTCTCGAAAAACAAAAAAACAAACAAACAAACAAAAGACAATATTAGAAACACTCATCTAACAGAAAGCATTGATTTGATCATGCCTCCTGAAAGCATACTTATCAGAATCAAGTTCTCAGGTAAAGGGAAAAACTGCTTTGATATTTCCCATTGCACAGATTTTGTGAAGGCCATGCAGATATGTTCAGCCTGTGGCCCACGGGCAATCATGCAGTACCCTCATAGCCAAGGACCTGAATTTAGCTCAATAATAAAAAAAAAAAATTAAATATTAATGGGATTTTCTTGTTTTTTTTTTGTTGTTGTTGTTTGATAACACAATTGATTGGATTGCACAGATTTCAAGGGTTGGCTTTGTAGATGAGAGCATCTTGCTGCAGTATTAAAAGGCCAGATACACCCAGGGCTTTATGTCTAGCCAAATCAGTGCAGTAATGCATCAGAAAAAGACAGCACTGGGGAGGCTGAACTCAACAAATGCCTATTTTCTTCTATAATTGTTTTAGCAGCTAGGCCATGATTTGTCAAATCATAATGCTTTCAAATGCATTGGATTTATCTTTAATAGAAAGTATTCTCTTCTGTATGCAAAGACAGACCAGACTTTTAAGTATCCTGATTACTTCAAAATCAAATAGATGGAGGTATCTTTATTATAATATTTGGCATTATTTTGATAACAATAAGCTATAATGAAATGTGATGTGTAATAAAAAGATTAACTCTGAGGTTATTAAAAAGTATGATTAAAAATCAAAAGATGTTACAAAGACAACTTATTTGCCTTTAGTTCTTGGGTCTATTGATTTCAATGCTTCTAAGTAGGTATTTAAAGGAATCTTTTGAAAGGATATATGCAATCCACATAAACAGTTTTAAATACATCAAAACACATGTTACACTCATTTTATGTTAAATTCCCCATTAAAATCAGAATCTTTACATTCATATGTTTAAGAAAAGGAACTTAAATTTTGAAAATAAATTTCAAATATGGAAAACTTTACTAAAAATGTTCGTTTTTCTTTGAGTTAAAATTGTCTCCTAGTTTTTGCACATAATTATTGGTGATTTTCCCTGAGGCACAGAACAAAACAAGCTTCCCCACCAAAAGAGTATGAGCAACTGTTCTACTTTCACAATGGGCGTTGTATTTCTTTTGTAAGAGTTTTAATCTCACTGGAGTAGGATCGCCTTTTTAGTTTCACTTTTGATTAAGTCAACTAATTTGTCACCGTAATTACATTTGCCAGATCTCTTCACCTCTGTTATTTTCTATTGGATTGAGGCTAGACACAAGTTTTCTCATATTCAAGAGGACAAAACAAAAGAGACTATGGGCAGTAACAGGGAGATACTTTTTCCAGTGTTGTATAAAATGATCCAGAAAGAAATCTCCAGTATGGAAATAGAGATATGCTATTAACTACTACAAACTTCTTTGTCTTTCACTTTGTTTAATCCATTTTTAATCAAACTTGATTGATAAGATTATTCTCTTCCTCCCTCTTCTCTATGGTTTCTTCCCTTTTTTTAACCCTTTTAATTTCATAGTTGGCAAAATATGATTGTCTAATTTAGCATTTTTTAGGTCTTTTTCTAGTTTTAGCTTGGTGGTATGCTGGCTGAATGCCCATATAGACATTGGCCCCATTTTCTTGTTGTAGCTGTTCAGTGTAAAGGATTTCTTTCTGTCCACCTGAACTTCTTTGTGATGTGACATCTATAATGTCCTTACACCACCAGAACTTCTCTGTTCAAAAATCAAGCCCTCTGCTTCTCAGCAAAAGGGGAAGAAGTTTCTTGTGAATGTGGGAAGGTTCACTGGCTCCTTTTATGGTTCTTGATTCTGCAAGAGAATGCAATGGGATTGGCCTTTGTTCTAGAGTGCCTTTTCTCTTTTCCTTTCCTCCTTTTCTATCTCTTTTCACTATGCACCCGATTTTTCTTTCAATGTGTTTTTCAAGCCAGGCTCTCACTATATTTCCAGTGCTAGTCTTGCACTCCTGATTTTGAGTAATCTTTCCTTAGATTCTAAAGTGATGGAACTGTAGAGACACATAATCATGCCAGGGGCCTGCTTCGGAGGGGGTTCACGTCCCAAAGAGGATGTGTGGAGTTTGTGTTGGGGGAGAAGGAGGAGAAGATGGACATGATCTGAAGGTGAATCAGGATGGCTATTAGCAGCGTTTAATTGCAGAAAAACTACACCTTTTATAATCTATAGTTGCACATAGGATTAAATGGGAGAAAAGGGACATATGATCTGTCTTGCATGTGGCTTGAAGTTAGGGATTGAGGAAGTTGCCCTTAACTGTGACAATAGGCACCAGTCATATGTTAAGGAAAGGGCCATAAATTCCTCTTGCTAGAAGTAAGAAGAATGACTGCTTTAGCAAGCAAGAATTTTCCTCAAGCCCCTGCAGGAATGGAGACTCTTATCCAAATGCCTGACCTTGGAAAAAGGACTTCTGAGGAGCAGACACTGTACTACAATTTCCTAGTCTTACTAAATGGGCTTGTTTCCTTCACAACACTCCTAAAAGGGAAGGTCCTGATGTTTTCTCTTTTCCCACTATATTGTACCATTCTGATTTCTCTGTATTTGTCAACTTAACTCTTGCCCCTAATGGCCTCAGGCTTGGGGTAATTGTAGACATTTCATACTTTGGATCAGGTGCATCTAGTAAATCTCTACCTACACCTATGGAGTGTGCATAGGCCTACGGAATGACTGTGCAGGAAGAGAAGGGAGGAATAGCTAAAACCCTTTTTATAAGTTCCCCCTGCACATGCACATATGGATTTACATAGCTATGCCATGCATGCGCATAGATTACGTGACCATGCTGCACACACAGATTATATAATCACACATCCCATGGATTACATAGGATGTAAGGCCCTAGGATGACTAAGCATCTTGCTTGGATACTGGATATCACATGTGCAATCCTGTAGCTGAGGGAGTGGCTAGGAATTCTAACAGAGGGACATGACACAGCAAAATAAAGAGATTTCAAAGAAGTGCTGTTGCTGGAGGCTTAAGAGGCATCCATGTGGAATTTTCATAAATATAAATATTTGATCACTTAGTGAATACAGACTGTCTAGGGCAATATTGAATGAGAAAACTGTGATACCTCAGTAACCCCCCCCACTCTATCCCCTACAGACAAAGAGAAGCTTAAACCAGGATTCCTAAGTGTAGATAAGAACTTAGACCCCTTTTCCCCAGGTGGCTGTATCTGCTACAGGGACTTTGGAAAATAGTCAGGATATTCGACCAAAAGACTAAAAAGGGAGGTGGGTTAAAATAAATTATATGGTCTGTGCCTTTAAGAACTAGCCTCACAAAGAAAGGGGAACACTCCTTCCCACCTCCCTGCTGTGAGTGAGAGATTTGGAAGAGCCTCCCTGGAGACTTAGAAAACACCTTACTTTTGCATTCTGTACCTAAAGTCTTCAGTGGCGGCTTTGGGGACTGTGATCTAGGCCAGGCCAGTTTCAAGTCCCCAGAAATGATGGCGCCAGCCCCAGGAACAAAAGAATAGAGTCAGGATGTCTGATGGTAACCAATTAACCATGAGATGCCCCTCTCCAGAGATAACAAGACCAGACCCAGGAGATAAGTTGTAAAACTCCTGACAGGGCAAACAGATAAGATAAAATAAAATAAAGTCCAGGCCTGGAAAAAACTTGACCAATCAAGGATGGACCCGTACTAACCCCCTCCCCTCTAAGAAATTTTATGGGTTTTGCCTATAAAAACTAACTTCCCCAAGAAAGAGGCACTCCTCCCTGCCTCACTGTATTGGGTGTAGGAATGAGTCCCTGTCTAGACTTGTATCTGCAGAATAAACCTTGCTGTTGCATTCTGGACATCCAAGGTCTACGGTGGTCTCTTTGGGGGGTCACAATCTGGGCATAACAAACACCAGCAATAAAATGGAGCCCTAGGACTATGATTCCTGCAAGATTGATAGAAAACACTAAAATTCACATTAATCGTAATTTTGTACACTAACTTGTTGAACAACTTGCATAGGGTAGAGATTTATTGTGTTTAAGTTGGTTTTGCAAGAGCTTGACCAGCACCTAACACTTAGGGAAGTCTTAGGAATCTGTGGTTGTCACTGGCAGGAAGACAAGTACACTGTCATTTAGTGGCAATAAGTGAGGCATTCACAGGTCATTTCTACAGTGAAAAAAATGTATGACTCAAAGTGTCAACAGTGAAAATATTGAGAATCTGATCAAAGTTGGAATATTCAAAAGAAAACACTAGGGGAGGAAATAAGAGTTGAGAGCTGAAGAAGCCTAGAGTGATATTTAACAGTTTCAATGTAAAATTTCTGCAAGCAATGGTAATTTTAATGCTAAAATTGGGAGCCAGATTGAGGACCAGACTTGAACTGAAACAAGGCCCATTGGTGAACATAAACAGAAAATTCCAAAGGGAAGAAATAGTAATGGCTAGGAATCACATAAATCCATGCTTAACATCTGTAGCCATCAGGGAAATGCAAATTAAACTGATTTTAGGATCCCATCCCACATCTATCAGTGTGGACATCATCATTTGGAACACAAATGAGGATAGATGCTGGCATGGATGTGGCAAGAGGGGAGCTCTTATAGACTGTGGGTAGGGTACAAGTAAATGCATTGACTTTGGAAATCAGACTGGAGATCTTTTAAAAAGTTAGAAATGGAACTCTTATAGAACACTGCTATATAAATCATGAGCATATAGGCAAAGAACTTTATGTCCTAATACAGAGAAATTCACATATTGATGTTTACAGCTACTCTATTCATAATTGTGATGAAATGGAACCAACCTAGATGCCCTTCAACAAATGAATGAATCAGAAAAATATGGTCATACACATAATGTAATATTAGTTTCCTGTTAAAAAATTTAAGTTCACAGGTAAATGGAAAGAACAGAAAGAACAGACTGGGTGAGATAATTCATGCACAGAAAGATAAATGTCGTAAGTTCTTTCTCTTACATGGATCCTGAATTCATAATTTTTGCTTTTCATGTTTAACTTGAAGCACAAGTACAAGCCAGAAAGGTTGCAAAAGGACTTTTTGGGAAAAGTGCATGTAAAGGAAAAGGAATATATATATATATCTCAAGATAATTTCAAAATATACTTATAGGTATAGATATAGATATATATATTATAAAAATAGGTGGAATACTGGGGTACAGAAAGTCTTACAGAGGGATAGGTGTGGAACTATGGGGAAACAGAAGGTGGAGCAGAGAGCTAGCACAAAAGAAGTGTGCATAAAAACACATATGAAAGTCTACTATCTTACAATAAAATTTTAAAAATAATTGAAATGATATTAGAATAATTGTGAAATGAAAGAAATGGGGTGAATTCAGAGAGCTAAAGGACAAAGTGAGGTGGGGATGGGAGGCAGGAGAGATAAGGAGATGGTAGGTCTGTTAATCGAAACTAAGGGTGGCTGAAAAACTGTGGAAACTGTCTTAGTTACTTTCCTGGTGTTGTTATAAATCTCCATAAACAAGACAACTTAGGAAAGAAAGCATGTAATTTTAGGTTCATGGTTGCAGGTTACAGTGCATGACCATTGGGGCAGGATGCATGACATCAGGCAGGCAGGCATAGCACTGGAACAGTTAGAAGGAAGTCACATTATGATCTATGACCATGAGGCAGAAGGAGAAGAGACAAGAAAAGATGAGACAAGTAGAGAAGAGAAGAGGAGAGGAGAGGAGGGGAGGGGAGGGGAGGGGAGGGGAGGGGAGGGGAGGGGAGGGGAGAGGAGAAGAGAAGAGAAGAGAAGAGAAGAGAAGAGAAGAGAAGAGAAGAGAAGAGAAGAGAAGAGAAGAGAAGAGAAGAGAATGGGAATGGTATGGGCTTTAGAAACTTCAAAGACTACCACCAGTAACACACTTCCTTCAATTAGGCCAAACCTCCCAATCCTTTCTAACAGTTCCACTAACTGAGGTACAAGTATTCAAATATATGAGCCTATGGAAGCCACTCTCATTCACACTACCGCGAAACCCAGTATTTAGCAAGATAATTTCAAAATACAACTAAAAAAGAAAGCAAGAATTTGAACAAAATTGCCAAGCATGGATAGATCATATTAATTAGGAATATATAGGTTATTAAACAAAAATCACAGTGCAAGCCATGGGGTACTGCCTCATGGAGGTCTCCAAAACAATAGCTATTACCATTGTCCTTGGGTTTCTACCATAACTGCATAATAAGATCCTATTTCTGAAGACACACCACAGTTTTACTGCAGAAGATAGTTTGAGATCAATCTCAAACTGACCAAGAAACTTCCTCCTTGCTGTCTAGATTTCACACTTACTGAAGATATAGGAAAGAAAAACAAAACATCAATGGTCTTACCCAATGCTGAACACTTGCATGTTATACTACTGACCAGCCCAGCAAGATATGCCCACATGTGCATAGTAACATGACTGCTATGTGGTAACTAACCACTTTCTGTTTGGATTTGAGATATGCTCCATTAAAAGAGAATTTTATATCTGATACTTTAACCCTAGTGAAAAATCTAATTTCGAGGAGGCCCTAAACTCTAGTGTAGAATTGCTGTTGTTATTTTGTTAAATAATAATAACTATTTATGTTTCCACCTGCATACCTGGGCTTCCTTCAGCCTTGGTCAGAGAAGCTTCTTTTTACAGTGGGTGGATGTTGACAGGAAGATGAATAGTACATTCTATTGGCTGAAATCCAATCATGTAGCATCTGTTTAAAAATACAGAAGGAAGATAAAGTGAAAGAGTAGATTTGGTGATTGACTACCTTGTAAATGTTGTGGTATCATGTTCATTGATAAATTAATGCCAACAGAGAACATGGGGTTCAATGCAAAATAAAACCCCCTTCTGATAATGGCTGTCCTATGCAAATGGACTCAGTTTTAGTATAATCCTCTTATTCCTTTTTTTCCTTTTCTTAGGTAAACATGCTAAATTCACTTCTTATTCACTTACTTTATGGACAAAATATTGTACTTACCAAGGGAGATTTAATGCTTTCTGTAAATAATTATTTTTTAAATCATGAAAAATAATTTTAATGCTTCATAATTAATAATTGTTGTAAATATTATTCATTTTGCCAATATAGTTATTGTATGTGATTGTATTGAATACGAAAACTTTAACAGACAACTTGTATGACCACTTAAAGGAGCAGGGCATGAGAAAAATTAACTGTATTTAACATCATTACTGAAATATTCATCTTCCAGTTCTCTTTGAGAAAGTCTAAGGAGATGGATCAGTTGGTAAATGAAGGATCTGAGATAGATCACCAGAATTTAAGTAAAATTCTGAGTATCACATCATGCATTTCTACCTCCAAATAAGGTGGTGGAGATGGTCACATGCCTGGAGTTCACCGACAATCTGTTCTAGCTGAGTAGGTGATCTTCAGGTTCTACCATTATTAAGCACACACAATAGGTCTGCTTCAAAGGTAGCCAAAAATTTTAGCTGACATTTATTGATGTCAAAACTTTTACAGTATTCATTTGCAAAAATATATATATTATAGTTTCTAATCTCTCCAAATATCAAGGTGACTTCAAATCCTCCAATTCAATAAATGAACTCTAAATTATAGCAATGCTTAATATGTCTAGAAACAAAAACAAATGCTGATACAATTATCTCTAATTCTTTGATGTGATTGATAACATGCTCAAACAACTCTGTTCTCTACAAAGCAAGTTCAAGTTGCTCATGGGACTTCCAATAACTCTTAAACAAGACATGGCAGCTTTTAAATATTTTTCATTGTTCATCAAAAATTTGACTTTGATATGTACTTTTAAATTATTCTACATGCATACCAGTACTTTTGGCTTCCAATATTCTTGAATTCAGGAAGGTAGTTTGGAAATAAAATCCATGGCTTATTCATGCAAAATTCCCTATGATGTGTTGACTTGAAAACCTTGTGAGATAAACAATAGATCTTAGGAGTCCACTCATTGTGTACAAGAACATTAGTAATTACGAGATGGAAGAAAAGGTATCCAATTTTTTAGACTGTTTAAGATGTCAATTCTAATTTGTTGGTGAAGACTATGGACCATTGAGTCAGATTTTACTGGGAACTAGACTTGAGCTCTTAAATGGTTGTTCATTCATTCAACAAAAATTCCTCCCTGCTTATGAGGCACTGGTCTGCAAATTTTCAATCCAAGTGTTTGACTTATATAACCTTTTGTTTCATAATGTGAAAGTGTGGTAATACCTCTAGGATAAGATGACTATGAAACACATGTTGTTGAAAACAAAGGCAAAGAGCAAGCAAAATGTGGACTAGACTCTTCCCTCTTTTTCAATCTGTGACCAAATATACAAATATTAAAGGCCTTCTTTCCCTCTTGAAAAGCAGTTATGTACAGTATACAAGCTTTACATTAGGACATTAATGAACTGAAAAGGTGTATAACTCTTAAACAATGAATCTCATAGTTCTGACCCCTTAAAATGTTGTATGAAAAATAGTTAAACACCATGTAGTCCTTCATTTAACCTTGTGAACTAGTTTATTTTCCAAATGCACAAAAATCCAGAGTTCCTTTGTGAGACAACACAGATTGCCAGCAATAAGCATGGCCATAACAGCTCCAGGCCATCCTTCATTATCCTTTGATATCAAGCTGCCTACACTCCTAATACCTCCTACTGTATATTTCTGTTGAACACCATGATGAATTAATTTTTAACTAGTTGAATTTTTTGGAGCCTAATAAATAATTTGATTGATGTAAAAAGTTTCTGTGTACACTCTTTCCTCTTAGGTCTCTTCCTGATTTCAAACTAATTTTAACTCTATGCTCTCTAAAGACCACCCTTCATTTCATTGCTCCATCTGTACCAGAATAAAAATGCCCCCAGTTTACAGTTAATTGAGGAGAGAGGATATCTATCACTCCCATATTTCGGGACTGTGAACATGCACTTAATTACTTCTAGAGTAAATGTGGATATTATTCCTGAAGGTAATTTTTAATCAAATGTGCAGAAACATGAGCCCTAACTACTGTGACTCTGTCATTAATAATTAATAAATACTTAGATATTACCAGTGCATCTTCTACCTAACATTCAAGTACACATCCTTCACTTTCCACAACATGAAACAAACCATAAAACTCTGCTCTGTCGTACTTTACAACTTCCCTAGGTCAAGCCTGTCACCAGAAAGTTCTTCCTGTGTATAATTTTACAATTTTCCTTTAATTATGTATTTTTGAAAAAAGAATGTATTCACAAAAAGTCAGTGTGCTTTATTTATTTTATGTAATGCTAGCTGATTCTCACAGATATTTTAAAATTTCTGTATTTGTCTTACTATTATGCAGTTTAGATTGTTCCCATGATTTTTGACACTCAGTTACATTTTGCAATGAAAATTAGTAAACCAGAAGCCTATGTTATTAAAACAATAGTTATCATATAAGATAAAGGATAATTGACCTGGTCAATGTATGTTTTGCAATATTTTATTTATGTCTTTAAAATCTCTCTCTCTTTCTCATGTGTGTGTGTGTGTGTGTGTGTGAGAGAGAGAGAGAGAGAGAGAGAGAGAGGGGTATATATGCATTTGATGTGTATGTGAGCACAGTAATGCCCATAGAAGTGAGAAGATATCTTTTGAGAGTCAGCTTTTGCCTTCCTGAGTTCTATGAGCTATTTGGCACAGGAGTTTTCAAGCATGTCTCCTGGTGTCCTCTTCTACCTCTGCTTCTACTCTTATAATAGGAGTACTTGGATTGCAGATGCCCATTGCAGGGCTTTTTACATGGGTTCTGGGCATCTATTTTCACCCATCTTACCATATCGGGTGATCAGCATATTAGAAGCAGACATTGACTATAACAACAGAGTACACTCAAGAATGGTCTTTGACATCTACTATGTCACAGAAGAAAACATTCACCTAATATTTCCTGGCTAATAAAGCAAAGTATGTTCTCTAATCTCTTTAAGTTGAGAGTGTAGATTAAATTTGCCAGTTGGCCGCAAGGCAGAGAAAGGCAAACCAGAAAGCTAAATTATCTTCAAACCTCTGTAAACAAAGTACCTACAAGTCACTTTTAACTTTAGAGTTACTATTATCAAGAGTAACTATTATATTTCAAGGTGGACATAGCATTAAAACAACTCCCAATGACTCATTATTATAACATAGATTGATGGACCTCTCAACCCTCACCAGAGACTGTGGTGATATTGTGTTCCCCAACATATTGTGTACCCTAATAAACTTATGTGGGGTCAGAGAACAGAACAGCCATTAGATATAGAGGCCAGAAAATGGTGGCACACACACCTTTAATCCTAGCGTCTGGAGGCACCTGAAAATAAATGAATTCACAGTGGTTATGACATCATGCCCAATATATGTGCATACCTAAGCCAGACCAAATCCCACAAATTTCCCCACCAGAGGTGCTGTTCACAATTGGTGGCTACTGGGAGAGGAAGAGTTTGTATTCTTTACAATTGTAGACTCTTGCTGCACTCCAGGGGAAGGTCACACATCCAAGAATATTTGAGCAGCACAATTATTCTTAATGGGTTTTAAATATTAAAAAGAAAAGGAAAAAGGACACAAAATTGAGTGGGTAGGAAAGGTGAGATAGACTTGGGATAAGTTGGAAGATGGGTTGAATATGATCAAAACATGTAGCTAGAGTTTTCCTGCCTTGCCCACAGTCAGGCCAAATCTTTGTCACCCACCAGTCCCACAGCCGCTCAGACCCAACCAAGTAAACACAGAGACTTATATTGCTTACAAACTGTATGGCCGTGGCAGGCTTCTTGCTAACTGTTCTTATAGCTTAAATTAATCCATTTCCACAAATCTATACCCTGCCATGTGGCTCATGGCTTATTGGCATCTTGGCATCTTTTCATGTTGCTTGTCAGGGTGGTGGCTGGCAGTGACTCCTGCCTTCCTGTTCTTTTATTTCTCCTCTCTGTTAGTCCCACCTATACTTCCTGCCTAGCCACGGTCCAATCAGTGTTTTATTTATTGACCAATCAGGGCAACTTGACATACAGACTATCCCACAGCACAGCCAAGTGCAGACCATCTCAGACACTTGCACTCAGTCCTAATCATCCTCAATGTGGACCTGCTGGGTAAAGCCACAAGGAACCCAAGAACAGGCTCCCACAGAACATACAGAACATCCCACAGCAGAAACAGACAAAATAAGTTTTATGAAGTTATCAAAAAATTAATTGCAATACAGAAAAAAAAAACAGTAGCACTTTGGTACTCCATGTAATAAAAGAATTCTAGCAATAAGCAACATAAAGAATCTCTTCCATAGTGAGATTAATTTACCTTAAAGCTACATGCATTGAATAAAATACAGGCTTCCAGGGTGACATTCCCAGTCCTCTAAAAGGAAATGCAAAATTTATTGCTAAGATAAAAAAAAGAAAGTTTCAATTTCTGAATTATGAAAGATCTTAGAAACAGCCAGACACTCAGTAGTGCACCAATTGTATCCTAAGGTGTGGGTAGTATGGTTTTAACCATAAAATAAAGTAACCTGGCTCATATTCTAGATTACTGTAGCCATACATTGATAGAAAATTATGAGAAGTCATTGCTTAAAATCATGTTCTTGGTTGGTAAAAATGAATAAGTGGGTGAAGGCACTTGCTGTCAAAGCCAACACTGTTCTCTCTCTCTCCAGAACCCACATGGAAAAAGAAAGATCTCCAAAAGTTGTTCTCCCAACTCCACCCATCTACTGCTGCATGTACACCACTGTGTGTCATATACATATGCTCAAACACATACATTCCCCCAAAAATATAAAATAAATCTCTTCCCTTTTAAAACTAAAATTTGTGCTCGTGGTACCATTTTTATTTTTCCTTGTGGGGAGATTCCTGAACTATAATTAACTTTTACTATAAGCATCTTATGTGAAGCATTGGATGTTCTCAGTGCACACTTATGGAGATATGCTTTTTGCAGCATTTAACATAACATCAAGGACAAGTTGAATGGTATACTTTATGATGGTATACTTTGTAGAAAAACAATGGCACGACAACCTAGCACCAGTAAAAGTTAATACTGAAGAAATTCAGTATTGTTCCTAAACACCTGGAGCTTCAGAGTTCACTGAAGTTGCCATCATTTATAAATTACATGAAAAGAAATAGGAAAATTCTGATAAAGTTGCCCCCACTTGGCAGGTGATATATGTTTCTGTGTTTGTTCTTTAAAAGAGCGTGGAAAAATGACATTTTTTTTTTCAGTGCAATCAATGTAAGTCTAAAAGGTACAAACTGTTCCTACAAATGTGATTTTTATTTAGCAGGTAGGGAGGAGAGCTCCCAAGCTGCCTCACACACATACTTTTTAAGAAATCAAGATTGCTAATTTTGTCCATGGTGTCTCAGTAAAGGAAAACAAAAAAGAGATAGTTTCAGTGTCTGTATTTTCATCCTCAAATATTTCTTCCAATGTCAAAGAAATCTTATATTAGGATGGACTTTCAGCCCTCTACTGTAGGGAGAACTTTCTGTCCTGCCAGCAACTCCCAAATACTTGGCAGCTGCTTCTTAAAAAATTGACTCCGAGGCTTAATTTTATTTATAAATACTCAGCTGGTAGCTCAGGCTTATTATTAACTAGTTCTTCCACTTAAATTAACTCATAATTCTTATCTATGTTTAGCCATGTGGCTTGATACCTTTTCTCATCGAGGCATTCTTATCTTGCTTCCTTTGCATCTGGCTAGCCATTCCTGACTCTGCCCTTCTGATTCCCAGAATTCTCCTAGTCTGGTCACCCAGCCTATACTTCCTGCCTTGCTACTGGCCAATCAGCATTTTATTAAATCAATAGGAGTGACAAATCTTTTTGGTGTACAAGAGCATTCTCCTACAGCACTCTACTTGGTTGCAGTGTCTTTCTGGATAAATGATAAGCAGATCAATCTCAGAGGTATAGCTCAAACTGCTATAGAAGAGCTTTCAATATTGTAGTAGACAGCATTGAGCTATGCAGAATTACTCTGTGTTTATTTTTCTTACCCTTCACCCAATAAGACAGTCTCAGTGTATTTTCTGTTGTAAAAGGCTCAATTTAAAGAAAGAATATTTTATTTTTACTCTATGATTCCTTTTATTCTTCCAAGGTATTGTATGTCTCTGTTCAAATGTCATATTTTATCACTTCTGTATTATTGCTTAGACTAGTAAAGTAACTTCCACTGTACTTATAAAATTCCCTCTTTATTAAAAAGCATTTTTCTTTCAATACAAATTAAAGATTTTTTCCATCATTAGGTGTCTTTCAAATATATTTTGGCATATGCAACATAATTAGGTTGTTCACTAGATCAATTTTTTCTCAATCCTTACATTATAATTAAGTAGACTTGCTTTTGTATCATATACTCCCCTTGAGTTTTGATAGAACCCATAATTGCTTCTAATAAATAAAATATTCTAAAGGTGACAGGATGTCATTGGCTTGATTAGATTATGATACATGGAAAGAGTAAAGGGATATTACAGATGTAAATTATTTCCTCATACTTTTAAGTTAATCAAGAGGTGATTTGTCCTAGTTGGGCCTGACCTGAGAAGCCCTTTAATGGAAAGAATACAGAACAGATCCTGGGGAAATTTAGACTTTTTTATTATTTTATTTCATTTATTGCTTGCTATCATTGAGTAAATGAGCTGCAGTACATTCTACTAATACAAAGAGATGTTTTCACCCTATTTGTCTCAGGAAGTGTGCTAGTGAATTCTTCAACAGTCAGGTTTCTGATGAGTTTGTAGCCTGGCTAATACCTTCCCCTCAGCTTTCTGACACTGTTATCAGAAAGCCTATGTAAATTATGGTTCACACTTACAACCTATAGGAATCATGAGATGATAAATGAGCATCAATAGTCTCTAAATTTTTTGGCAATCTGTTATCTGTCTGCAGATAACTAATACACCATGAAAATAAATAACACAAATAATCATGAAGAAGCAAGGGTGATAATTTCTTATGACTTTTAAGGCAGAGATCTAAAATATTATGTTTATAAGAATGACTAAGTTGATTTACTGAGCAACAATCAAGGCTTGGTTTTGTGAAGTTCATCGTTGAGCCCCAAATTCTTTATTAATTTAAAATTCAGATGAAGAAAGGAAAGAAAAAAATCTAACCTGTGTCTTCCAGCTACATATTAAGAACAGAATGAAACAGTCTTTTCTGAGTCTAATGGGGTAAATAAATCTTAGTTTACATTTGTGGATTCTGTGAGTCAGGAACTTAAAGTGGGAGAGGTCAAGCCAGTTTCTTTGTTAAATAATGCTCAGCGACTCAAAACACAAAAACAAAAATGAAAACAAAGGCAAAAAAAAAAAAAAAAAAAAAAAAAGGACAGGGGCTGGAGCACCCTAAAGACTCACTCAGTTATGAGCCCAAAGGTTTCTGTTAGAAGCTGGTTGGTTCATTTAAACTGAATTTCTGCATGACATCTCTGTGTGGTCTAGCACAAACTTCTTCAGAATCTGGCATCGAAATGGATTTCAATGTTTGTGACAATGACAGGTTGAGAGGAGAGGGATGAGGGAAAGGCAGATAAGATGAGGGGAAAAAGGAAAGGGACCACAGCCTGCTGTGGAATAATACACTATGAATATATATTAGTCTCACTGGTTAATAAAAAGCTGACAGATGGTTAGCAGGGCAGGAAGTTAGGTGGGAAAGCCAAACTGAGAAAACTGGAAAGGAGACAGGCAGAGCCAGGAGTTGCCAGCAGGACACAGAGGAAGCAAGATGAGAATGTAATACTGAGGCAAGGTACCGAGCCACATGACTAAACATAGGTAAGAATTATGGGTTAATTTAAGTGGAAGAGCTAGTTAATAATAAGCCTGAGCTAATGGCCAAGCTTTTATAAGTAATATTAAGCCTCTGAGTGGTTATTCAGGAATTGATAGGCAGGAGAGAACCATGTGTTTACAACAGCCCGCCAGCGAGAAGCCTCCAGCAGTACTTTCCTTAGAATGCAGCCTGAGGCACTTAGCAGTACTCCAACATCCTCCATAGTTCAGAGCAGAGACCAGCCTGCAGGAAAGGGAAATAGGACCCCTGTCCAGGTGGAGAAATGACAATATTCAAGAGAAGTACGTAAAACCATAAACATTTCTGCAGCCATTCTCTGGAATTACAGCCTCTCACCTATGCACTTCCTCCTCTCTCAAAGATAAGTTTAGAACCAGGATTTATTTGACAAATAAAAAGAGAGGGAGAATATAGTCACTTATATACCACACAATTCATTAAAATGCTAATTTCAGCTTCTCTGCCTATTTTCAATTTGGAGAGAATCAGCAAAAATATGCATATCCTTAAAGTAGATACCGTCACATCCTTATGAATTCAGGGAGTCCCTTATCTGTTGTTTCTTTCATAAATTTGTTATTGCTTCCCAGAAATTTCTACTCCTCATCTGCATTCATTTTCATCCTTTGAGAATCTCATATATCTTACTTGTGAGGCTGCTTCCTTAAGAACGTCTGCATGTTTAAAACCTGAACCTTAGCCCAGAAAGTTTCTGTAGTTGTTGTTTGTTTTCCCCCAGAATGTCCTCTATTGCTTTACCCTTTGGGGGAAAAAAGCTTTACATGAAGCTTGACTTTACCCTACTTTCTCACATTGATGAAAACACATAAGCTCTGTTCTCTGAATGTATTACATGCACTAGCTTTCAGTGTATCTTTGAGGTTGAGGTTGCTATTGATCATGATTTCACCTCTGCACTATTTGCAATTACCAATTCAGTCTTCCTCATGTAGAGAGGAGTGCTTGTTTGCATCTCCAGCTCTCACTGTATGTGTAATAATACAATATAGCATTCAAATCCTGGATTAAGAATTGCTTGTTTCTCTGGCCACAAGAATTAAATGACCCTTCCTCCATAATTCTCTGGAATCTGCCTCTACAGTACATTTACCTAGGCTTCACAATTATTTTTTTTCACAGTCAAATTTGATAGTACATGAAAAACATTTTTAATTCATTGTCCAATTCAAGGTGAATACACACACACATACACTCATTCAGCTAGCATTATACATATCAATAACACATGCTTCTTTAGCTCAATCCTTTCAACATTTAAGACATTTGAAAAAAGGAAAAATTTGGTTTGGTAAAACACAGTGATATGTGCAGCCATTGAAATTTATTGACTTACCACAGTCACACGGATAGCATCTACAATCATTTACTTGAAAATGAACAGACTTCCTATTCCACACATCTATCCATGTATTAAAGCAGTGAAGCTGATAGAAACTCTGCCATGTTCCAAACATGTATTTCAAGATCAGTCTGAACGCTCACACTGCACTGGCCACATAGACATAGATCATGGGTAAGTAAAGAAGAGTTTAAAGAGATGTGAGTCATTAGTGCATATTCCTACTATCCATTCCATTAGTTATAGCTCAGTCACAAGCCAAACCACCTGCCAAGGGATTGAGAACTGACCTCTAACAGTAATAACTTTATATTACAGAAGGGAATGTAATATTTGTAAGAACTAAATCCAGTTTATTTATTATTTTTGCCAGTGCCAAATCAGATATTTTTAGGTACATTGGAATAAACAGACTGCATTATTTCAATTATTTTAATATATACTTATATATTTATTCAGTATGTTTTATTACTGTACATATTTAAATGTATATTGTGATGTGTAAACAAAATCTCTTGACTTTAGATTGTCTGGCATTTCAATTTGTTTTTACCATCTTCTCAAGGTTACCACGTTCAGTTAGTTCTTGTAAATCAGATTCATAGTGCAGTCTGTCATTCTTATTACATGGTAGGTGAGGTTTTCATAGCATTTTTCCTACATTGTTTCTGTAAAGATATACAAACTGAAATAATGTATTGGCAAATCTACAACTTGCATTATGCAGGATTAATTTATCATGTGAACAGGTTTAATACTGCTCATTAGTATAATCACCCATTTCTGTAGGTAAAATGAGTTATTAGCATTAATATATTAATAATTATATGCTAATGTGTTCTCTACCAATTATTTAAATAAATAATTCTTTGGCATTCAGATATCCCTGTGGGTAACAGAAAAATCATCTCTTATAGCAGGAAAGTGTGAAGTATTTTTAAAAATTAATATAATTATTGATATATATTTTATATATATGTATATAATAAACTCATGATCATATTATTCAAGTAAGCCTGCTATAGAGAATATACCATGCAGCTCTTTGATTTTAGGTTATTTGCTTCTAAATCTAAACTCACTGGTCTCTCCTAGAAACTTTTCTAGTTAAATATGCACACTAATTAATAATAAGCAGAGATTAAACATTTTTTAATTGAGTGACCTCACATCTGTTTACTACTATAGAAAGGACATATACTCTTGTCTCTGAAGCTTTACACAAAAGGAATCCTTCACCTTTTGTGCTACAGTATTTGTTAGTTTAAAAACCAAAGACTATTTGCTGGAACTTCCCTCTCATTTTTTCCTTTCTGACTTCTATGTCTGCCACAGCAAGAAATGCTTCTATGTGTCTCATTTGATATTTTATTCATGAATCTGTATACTCAGGTAAATCTGAAGCCTGATCTACAATTTGGTGATCTGCATCCTGTGAGTAAGCCACAATTTGTTTAAGTTACAACACAGTAATAAACAGAGCTGATTTGTTGCCTTATTTTGTTAATCTGAAATACCATCTGTTCAAAATGATTCCTTGAAAACCATCATGGAGTGGTTTGGAGAGATGACTCAGCAGGTATTACACATGTGCTTCCGAGTTTAGGTATGAGTTCAATTCTCAGGACGCACATCTTGGGAGGAGAGAACTGGCTCCTAAAAATCTGACCTGCAAAAACATATGTGCACCACGTGTTCACATGTATACACTAACTCCGTAGCCATGCCCTGTGTGAGTGTCTGTACAGTATACTTTTTAAATGGAATGACTGCTGCAGGCTAGCCAGTCATTTTCTGATTGGATTTTAGGCCAGCTCCACAGATAGTAATTTATACCCGATGCTATAAACTTAGTCAAAAGCTCAAGGTGGAAAGTGGGTGGGCCCTGGATCCTAGGGCAGAACCTATGGTTGTTACTTTGCTAAATGATTATGCTGTCAAACTATATTCAAAATGTTTATGTTTATTCCCTTAAACCTGGGCTGCTCTGGAGCTTGAATGTAGAAGCTTCCCTTTGCAGTAGGCAGCAGTCAGTGTAGTGACTCATTATAGCAAGATATCCACAGATGTCTGGGAAGAAGACTTACTTATTAAGGGATGAAAGGGGGATCACACACTCACGAATACAAAATAAAGTAGACACTGCTGCTGATCCAGCTGCCTTTGTCCTGCTGTTCTGCCCAAGGGCAATGAGGACCAACCACAAGCTATGCTCCCCAGCACTTGCTCCTGCTCCAACCACCCAAGACAGAAAACGTGACCCCTCTCCTCAGTTCTTAAGTCGTCAGGCAAGCAGACAAGACCACACCCTAGGGCTTGTTACCCCAATGCTGTTGGGTGAACAGATCAAATCCCCATAATTCATAACTAGACAAAGTGCAAAGAATAAGGAAATGTGAGTATTCACTCATAAATGGGTCATTTTATTAAACCTTCCTGGGGCCAAGACTCAGAGAACATTTTGGAAGAGGAGGTGGGTAGAATGTCAGAGGAAGCAGATGAATAAAACCAATTATGAATTCTAAATGTGTGGGTTTTTTTATTTGACACTAGATATAGAGTTGTCTTTTTCTCATTAATAATGATTTTCATATATGTTTATCTCAATTTTAGTTTAAAACATATTCACTGTGAACATTCATATTAGATAACAATTTACAGGGTGTGTTCACCATGATTTTTCTTGACTCTTCTAAAAGACTAAATGAAAGTTTTATGTAAACTACATTGACAGGGGGAAAAAAGTGACATCCGTTGTGAAATATTTAAATTCTTTGCACAATTTATTACTTTAATTATTCATAATCATTTTCTAATTTTATCAATTCTGAATTTTGTATGAACTACAAACAAATCATGGAAGCCCTAAATGACAACAAATCCTATGTGGTTGTTTTTTAAAGTTGCCATTTGACTAAATTAAACTGTGTATCTCATAATACCCTTGAACATTAGGAGAGAATTCAATGGAGACAGAAAGTGAAGAAACAATTCATATCTATTGAGTTAGTATATACTGTCATTTATATGCTGGCTCATATTTTTGAGCAAAAGAGCAAGAGAAAGTTGAAGTTTCCTGGCTCCATCTCAGGGACCTTATGTGCAATTTCAGCTCCAGGGAGCTGGTCCTGGCTTCTACAGGAGAACCATGCAATGAAGGTCATGTGCCGGGAGCCATCCCCTGTGGCAGATGGGTCCTGCAGAGGGTGTAAGGAATCAGAAGGAGAAGGAAGTAGGCCAGGCCATGATCGGAAGAATCTTGCAGCCTGACAGACTAACAGCCAGAGTGTTTCTTTATTTATACAGAATTTAGTAAGCTGGGATACATCCATAATGTTCCAAAACATAGATCATATCATTTTTGGTTTTGGACATGTGTTTCAGTTCCTTTTGCTTATCTTTTAGTCATAACTATGAAAAACAGAGTTATCATTTCCAATCATTTTCCCTTAAGTTTTGACATCATTAATAAACAGAGTTATCATTCTTACTCATTAACCCCATAACCCAATTCTTGAGAACCTAGAGGCAAATGACAGCCTGTGCTCAAGCTAGTTGCTTTGGTTGCTTTAAGGACACTAGACCAAAACAAAATCTTCAACCACCCTGGGCATTTTGCCATGTCTCAATCAATGTATTATTAACTCTTAGTGGTCAGAGTGCCCAGGAAAAATCCTCAGGCTAAAGGTGCTACAATTATTATTCAAATTCTGTCATAATACAATCAATGTTCACATTTATATTTTAATTGAATTTGTTTATATGTCTAATCCTGGCATTCTGTTGTTCCTTGGTCATATGTCATTATAGTGGCTGTACATGAGCTAACTTCTAAAAGAGAGAGGTCCTAACACCTCATGCTTTTAGCATCTTTCCACTCCATATTTTTCTCATCAGTATGTCTCTATGTAGGGCAGAGTTGTATGCCACATAATTGTCTGAGTATACAGTGGAAAGAGTTTTGTAATCTGAACTGTGGCCAATACCTCAAGCCTACTGAATCTTATTGACCTTTTTGAGTTTAATTTGATTTGATTATCTTGTTCCTTTGTAAGTACAGTGACAGATGTTTCAAGAATGTCTCATACTCTCATTAAGAGACCACTGGCTTCTTTATGTGTCACATCCTCCATAAGGATATCTCCCTCAAAGTGGGGGGAAATAGTATGTTCAGGACTGACCTGGGTAAGCTTAGAAGCAGCATTCCTTGGAGAAGGCATAAATGATTCATAAGGAATTTTCCATCAATCCAATATTCTCAAAATGTACAAATATTAAAAGTGCCTCGAGAATGTAACAGGTGAAGATGAAAACCAAAGGTGGCATGGCTTTCATCATGTGGCTCAGCTTTGCTGAATTTTATGTGAAGCAGCTGTGCTGGCTTTATGACTTCTGCCATTCCATACAGATATGGCTGTGCCAGTCATTCCAAAAAAATACATGAGATTCAGTTTATACTCCTAAGTATTATCTTGCATTTATGGGATACTAACTGTTCTTGTTCTGCTTTTCAGGTTGAATCCTGACTGGTGTAGGCCCCAAGTAATTAGAGAATGTATGGATGTTATTCCCTGAGCCTTATTAGCTGAGCATCAGCTCAAGATTAGTCTTGCTGTTCTATTCTGTTTAAAAGTTTTGCCTTTCAACTGCATAAGTTTGTAAAATACATAACCTTAAGTTTTTAATGTAACTATTTTTAAATTTTTAATTGCTATTTTTATTAAACTTGTGAATGAATATAGGATGTTTTCAAATGAAAATTTTAGAATGTAGTGGAAAAGTGCTCTGAACACTACCAAAAAAAAATGTAAACACCAACCCAGCCATAAAACCTTTGATCTACAATTTGTCCTGTCTGCAACATATACTAGGGCAAAGGTGGCACAGAACTTGTGGAAGTAGCCAACTAATGTCTGATTTCATTTAAGGTCCACTTCATGAGATAGAGCTCATACCTGACACTTTTTGGGTGAGCAAAACTAGAGATACGATATGCCAGAGACCTAAGGCAAAACCAAAAACTACTGGTCACTTCAATGAAAGTATCAATAAAAAGACCCCTGATGATACTCTACTATACTCATATGTTCCCACCTTATTTAATCATCATCAGAAAAGCACATCCTCCTTTAGCAGATGGAAACAGAAGCAGGGGCTCACAGTCAGACACTAAATGGAGAGAGTCCTTGGAGCATAATGGGATGTCCCTTCAGAGTTCAGAGAACTCCACTGAAGAGGAGGCATGAAGAGTTTTAGTGCCAGAGGGAATGGAGGAAACCAGGAGAACAAGGCCCTCTGAATCAACAGAACAAGGCTCAGATGAATGCAGAGAGACTGAAGCAGGGCCTGCAGCAAGTCCCTGTGTAGATATTATAGCTTTTCATTTAGTATGTCTGTGGGACTCCTGAATGTGTGAATGAATGGGTCTCTGATTCTTGTGCCTGCTCTTGGGGCTCTTTTCCTTCTGTTAGGTTGCCTTGTGCAGCCTCGGTTGGTTTCTTTCTTCATGTTTCATTTTGTCATGTTTGATTATTATCTCTTAGAACCCTGTTCTTTGCTAATGAAACACAGAAAGGGAGTGGATCTGGAGGGGAGGAGAGAGGGGGAAGAACTAGGAAGAGTAGAGACAGGGGAACTTGTAAGAAGGGTATATTGTATGAGAAAATAATATATTTTCAATTAAAGGGGAAAAGGGAAATTATATTAAAAGTACATTTATACTTAGTATTTTAAAAGTTGATTGCAAATAATAAAATTCTTTATCTTATTTTATTTTTAATGGGCTTTGAAAATGTTCTAATTTCTCAAGGGCATTTAGTTGGGTTATGTTTAATTACTGAGCACAGAAACAGCTGACAAAGTCAAGAAATCAAATAACTTCTTAATTGAAACAATTGGTTAAACATGGAATTCCCAATGTATTTATCCCCCTTAACTCTTGGCATATGCCACACAGCTACCAGTTATTGCTCTCATGTATGCCATATCTTATTACTATGTATATTTTATAGACTTGCATACATACATATATATGAGATGGTTTAGAAATCTTCAGGAATAATAAAATATATGCATTTTTCTAATTGAAGCAACATGCCAATTTTTAAGTAAAATGAAGAAACCAAATTTGGTTCAGATATGTTATATTAGCCATTTCCTGATTGAATGTGAGTCTTACTCCATGAGAAGAAAGATGTATGTGGAACTGTAAACCTGATAAAATTCTAAGGTTGAAGATGCCACAGACGCTAGGGAGGAGCTTACTGATATTCAGATAAACAGATATGGAGCCATACTGTCTTTTAAATATACCCTTAGAGTAGTCCTGCTATCTGCCTTCATCAGAGAAAAGTCTCTTTGGAGTGGGCAATAGAGAGAGACAGAGTAATAACTGTTCAAAATGCTGAGATTTGATGACTGTTAATGTGCTTAGCCCTAAACAGGTTATCTAAATTACCACCTCCAAGGCCTATGGACCATATTGGAAAAGGGGAAGAAAAGATGATAAGAGTTAGGAGATGGGGAGGGATCCCATGAATTCCTATCTTCTGGATAAGACAAGATCCATATAACCATGAATAGACAGTAGCTATGGCCACCTCTGGAAGACCTGTGCAAACATGTAAGATGTGAATATAAGAGGAGAACTGGTTGGGAAACAGAATGCAGTGTTTAGGAGTAGGAAGGGGCAAAATAAAGTAATGCAGAGAATATGATCACAACACATAGTATACGTGCATTAAATTGTCAAATGTTAAGTAATAAGATAAATTTTTAAACTACTAGAAAAATCATCATGAATACTTCAATATATGCATGGCAAGTAGGTAGATAATGAGATTTTCATCAGCAACAGCAAGGGCAGCAAAGGACTAAATTTAATTGTCTGAAGGAATGAAAAGAAAAACGAACCAAACAAAAACAAAATGAAAAAACCCAGGCTGTGGCTTGTTCTGCTTCTCTGATCTTCCAGTGTTCACCCCAACTTTTGATCCAACCAAATTTACACTTAAAATTAAGAACAAAGTGGGGATTATCCGGAGTAAAATAGGCTTGTCATACTCTATAGTCTTAAAAGACTATAGTATTTGATTTCAAATATATTTATTTTACTTAATCTGGGAAACCATGAGGAAACATACATAATACTTTCCTACCACCATATCTATACAGAGTCTTGCAGTTAAGAGCTGGTTTTAAAGATGAGAAAACAAATGAAGGAAAAAACCACCATTGTATTTATATGCATAACATTCTTCTTACTGAGGATAAAGGAATCTGGATATTCCTATCTGCTTATACATAGGCAGAACATTCTCATTCTGTCCAGTTGACTGAGGTTACATTGTCTCCATATTGAACCAACACAGAAATCCTCTCTGCTCTGCAAAGCAGACCTAATCTAGCAGACTGCTGATTGGTGAGAAGAGAACTGCTTCTCTGAGAAGCAGGCTACACTTCAATGCTTGTGTTAGAAATGGGGATGATTCCCTGTGACAACAAATGAAATATTCCAAGATTTGATGTGAGATCAAAGTTCTTCAGTAGGTCTCAAGCAGAAAAGGTAGAAATATACATTTTAGTACACCTTGAGGAGAGTATAGCCAACCATAACAATTTATTGAGCAGAGGCAAAAAAGCAAGGGAAGAAATTGGTCAAAAAATGCTCATAAAATCCTTGATTTGACATACTATAATTAAATCTTTGTTCAAAATCAGGAAGTATCATTAAGAATTACACTCTAATGAAGTATAATTTATAAGCCAATGAAAATTAAAGGAACATTTAAATAATGAGAATTTGTCTTCAGCTCAGGAGGAGTCAACAAATGCTCAAGGGAATATGCCCTTCATTTTCAAAATAACGTTACAGTTATTTAGAGCTCTGTTATAGAGTATTTCACTGTTCCTAGTGTGAATGTATATGTCATTATTCTTTCTGCAGTCCTCATTCTTGCTCAGTTAGTTTCCCAGTTAATCTCAATACTTCCAATGTGGCCCTTATTCTATAATTCTCCATGCTCTGTTCCTTAAGTTGGGGATGCATTCCTTTTCATTTTTTTCTTGATACAGACTGTTTAATTCTTCAAGAATGAATTAAATAATCATTATTCTAGTAAAGTTTCCTGAGTGAGAGTTGATTATTCCCTTGGCTGTACTTCTGTTACACCCCTTTTTCCTACCTATGATCACTTATTATCATTGGCCCATCTATTTGCTTTTTTTTTTTTTTTTTTTTTTTTTTGGTTTTTCGAGACAGGGTTTCTCTGTGTAGCTTTGTGCCTTTCTTGGAACTCACTTGGCAGCCCAGGCTGGCCTCGAACTCACAGAGATCCGCCTGGCTCTGCCTCCCGAGTGCTGGGGTTAAAGGCGTACGCCACCACCGCCTGGCTCATTTTTGCTTTTTTAATCAGGTTTTTTTGTGGTTTGTTGTTGTTGTTGTTGTGTGTGTGTAGATGTGTATATAGAGATCACAAGACAACATTTAGGAGTTGGTTCTCTCCTTCAACCACAAGGTTTATCAAATTAAGACCATGAAGCTTTGCAGAAAGTGCCTTTACCAAGTGACCCATGTTTTTGGTAGTATCTCTGTGTCATAAATAAACACTAATTGGGCATTGATAAAAGAAGTAAACAGATGATACACAGATAAAGAGATATAAAGGTTAAAAATAATTCCAAAGTAAGTCTTTGCCATATGGTCTTACAGTCATAAATTTTGCAATTTTAATTCAATAATTCTGACATTTTACTATTATTGAGCAATATAATAAATCAACTTCATTTTTTCTCTGAAATCACCATGTAACCCTAAGTAAGTTTGAACACACATGACCCTGGAAGAAAGGAAACAGAAAATGAAGACAACTAGTTAAGAAATGTTAACAATTACCACAGAACAAAATATAAATGGCCAATTCTCCTTTTCAGTTTTCCTGGCATAAGCCACTCATGTTCTTCTGCATTTTTAATACTTTGGCAATAAATTGCTATGTAGTCTGTACTATGATATTAATATATTATAAAAATTAATAAAGAATGCATTTAAATCAAATTTTAGTATAACAATTCTCAATAGAAATGCAATAATAAACATGCTGGATTTTAATGGTAATAGTACTGAGCTTCTTATCTGATGTGTTCAAAACTAAATGTATTAACCATTAATGATGAGTTATGACCTACAGGGGAATGGTGATTTTTGAGTATTAATTGGAAACATGTGTGAATTATGTTGCAAGAGTTTTTAAAAATATAATTTCTTGAAACATTAAAATATCATAGTCTCAGCTGGGCGGTGTTGGCACATGCCTTTAATGCCAGCACTCGGGAGGCAGAGCCAGGCGGATCTCTGTGAGTTCGAGGCCAGCCTGGTCTACAAAGCGAGTTCCAGGAAAGGTGCAAAGCTACATAGAGAAACCCTGTCACAAAAAACCAAAAAAAAAAAAAAAAAAAAAACCCGACCAAACAAACAAACAAACAAACAAAAAAACATAGTCTCAAAGGATAAGCATATATCAGTTTCTTTCTCTGTACCCAGTGATCAGTGATCAGCTTAGTACTTGGTATGTAATAGACTTCCATAGGCATTTATCAAATTGATTTGAAGTTTACAAAGACAATGCAACTAATATGACATAACCAAAGTCTGGTCCAACCTGTGGTTTTTACACTATGAGTTTATTTATTTGGACTGACAAAAAAGAATGTAATTATTGTCACCATTTCAGAAAAACTTGACACTGTGAATGTACCATGGGAAAAAAAATTGGATATTTTGTTGGTTTTGTTCTTACTTAACAATGCAAAGATTTAGGAGTCAGCAATGTTTCCATTTTTACATAGTGTCACATGTGCTTCTAGGTTCTAGAGAAAGTTGACCTTTTCTTTGAAAAAAGGAAGGAAGAAAAGAAGGAAGAAAGGAAGTAGGGAGGGAGGGAGGGAAGAAGGGAGGGAGGGAGGGAAGGAAGGAAGGAAGGAAGGAAGGAAGGAAGGAAGGAAGGAAGGAAGGAAGGAAGGAAGGAAGGAAGGAAGGGGCCGGATGCAGAAAACCATATCTCGATAGGAACCTGTGGTGATTATCCTTTGAAAAAAATTAATGGACAAGTGACATCTCTTCCTCAGAGTGGACACTTTCCAAAGATACATATCTATGAGTTTTTCCACACATCTGTAGTTTTAGTTCACTTGCCCCCTAAGTACCCTTTCCTCTCCTCATATATGTTTTACTCTCCTTCCATATATTTTTTAATTGGGTTGTGAGATAGTAAGCCTCCATATAACTTTTAATATGTGCTTTCTTTGGCTTCGTCCTTCCCTTAATGTCCTGATTTTCTCCCTGTTCCCACGCCTCTCCCTGATTAAGCCTTTCAGGCCTATGTATGCTACGTCATTATTTCATTCTATCCATAATCTGTTGCCCTATTCCAACAATCTGCCCACATGTCCCTACAAAGACTGAATTCTAGTTTCCAGGCTTCAATTTGTGCTCCAATTTGAATTCACAAAACATAAGATTTGGTGTTAAGGTCTGCTTATGGCAGACAGCATACTTGTTTATCTGGGGCTGATTCAACACACTCGCTGTAACTGTTTTCCAGTTTCATCTATTTACCTGCAAATCATGATTTCATTGCTATGAGTAAAATTCCACTGTGTATCTCTGCCATGTTTTCTTATCCATCCATCTTTTGATGGATATCTACTTTGATTCTATTTCCTAGCTGCTCTAAGTAGAGCAACAGTGAACATGGATGTGCAAATGTCTCTGTGGTAGATATAAAGTCTGTTGGATATATGCCAAGGAATGTTATAGACAGGACATATGGCAGTCCTATTTCCAGTATTTTTGAAAAACTTACAGACTGATTTAAAAAGTGGCTTCACTAATCCACACCCACCAACAGAATATAAATGCTTCCCCTTCATCTTGTCCACAACAGCAGCTATTGATATTTGCATTTGTTGTGGTGATCATTTTGACTTGGATGAGATAGAATCATAAAGCAATTCTAATATCCATTTCTCTTATCATTGATGATGTTGAGCACCTTTGTAAATCCACAAGTTAGCAAGTGTATTTCAAAATAAAACTTGAAAAACAAATGAGAGATCAAATAGAATTACCCTGCCTAGTTGAATAGTGCTCCCCACAAAAGACATGAGTTACTAAACGAGAATTACAGTGTAAGTCATGGGATGCCTTTCTATGAGTTATTGGCAAGAAAAACACTAGAAATCTTCAAACAACACTTTAGTTACCCATCATAACTCCATAGTAAGACACTATTATTGAAGAAAACATACATTTTGGCTGCAGAACACAGAGAAGTCAATCCTAATCCTACTGAAAAAAAAATGATCCCTAATCTATAGCTTTTGTAGTGCCTGAGGTATTACTCTGGATGCTGAGGGAAAAAAGACATCAAACGTCTTATTTAGCTCTAGACTACACACGCCTTAATACTAACTTTTGCAATAGTAGCAGTACTATGTACAGGTAAGTGACTGTCCTTTAATTGAATGTGAGGCCTGCTCCAGAGGAGAGATTTTCATGTCTTATAACTCGATTCTTAGTCAAAAGCCTATTGTGAAGAGACATACATGGTAGGGTAGAACCTGATATTGTTATTTAGCTGAATACTTAGGCTTATCCCACAGACGAGGGCAGACCTCAACCTTGGTCAGAGAATCTTCTTTCTGCAGGGTACAACAGTCAATGGAAAGATGCTTTACTAGTCACAATGCTGAGAATAAGTGATTGAGTGCTCAGTCCTAAAGTGACATATATATTATCCCCACCAGCACCACGGCTCAGTAGACATCTTGGAAAAGAAGGTGAAAGAAGGTAAGAGCTGAAGGATGTTATCTGTGGGTATGCTGCAATCATCACTTCGGTGACTCATAAAAAAGCTTTGGTTATTTGAACAAGGCAAACCCAGATCATGGCATTGATTGGGCAGATGATGTCCAGGCCATACCCTTTACTGAGGAACTATTAGTAGTGGATAATTTTGGAATGAAAAACTATCATTCATTGAGGATGTTGCCACTGCTTTTCTGAACTCCAGTTAATGGACCAAAACCTATGTTTTGGAGACTGTGGTGGTATTGTGTTCCTCAAAATATTGTACACCCAATAAACTTATCTGGGGTCAGAGACAGAACAGCCACTGGATACAAAGGCTAGAAAATGGTGGCACTCACACCTTTAATCCTAGCACTCCAGAGGTAGAAATCCCTCTGGATCTTTGTGAGTTCAAGGCCACATTGGAAATGGCCAGGCATGGTGACACATGCCTTTAATCCCAGAAAGCAAGCCTTTAATCCCAGGGAGTGGTGGTAGAAAGCAGAAAGGTATATAAGGCATGAGGACCAGAAACTAAAAGCATTTGGCTGGTTAAGCTTTTAGGTTTTCAGCAGCAGTTCAGCTGAGAGCCATTGGGATGAGGACACAGAAGCTTCCAGTCTGAGGAAACAAGATCAGCTGAGAAGTTGGCCAGGTAAGGTTAGCTGTGGCTTGTTCTGTCTCTCTGACCTTCCAGTATTCACCCCAATACCTGGCTTAGTTTTGATTTTATTAATAAGAACTTTTAAGATTCCTGCTACAGGAGACTACACTACCTGGATTTCCTAGATAACCAAAAGGAAAAAAAGAGCATGAAGAACCATATTGGGGGGGGGATGAGATGTGGAAGGAATTTGGAGGAATGAAATGGGGGGTATATATGATTATATTTCATTGTATAAGTACATGGCATTTCAGAAATATAAGAAATATAAGAAATAATGGATGTATTTTCTTCTTTTTTTAAATTAATGTAAATAAATTTTTTAAAGTCTATTTCAACTTTCATTCATACAAAAGTAGTCATGTAAACAGATATAGAAATTTATTAATATAGAGTCCCAGGGCATTAATAAACTAACTTGTTTCCTTCTTTCCTTTTTTCCTTCTTTCTTTCTTATCTTTTTTTCTAACTATCTTCCTGGGTTAAATGAGTGTTTCATTATCAAGATGAGGGTGGAGTTATTCCCGTAGGAACTGGGAACTTACCAGTGACCTTACTCCTAACGAATAATGACTGTCTTTCTCCGAATAGCCGTCATCTGACAAGAACTTCTCACCTAGGGGTAAGGCCTTGGGATCCCTCCCTTGCCATGCTGGAATTTTTGATCTTGTGCATGTCTTGAATGGGTAACCACAGCCATTACAAGTTCATGTGTGCAATACCCAGGTCATCAGTATTCTTAGCAAAAAATCAGAAAATATTTATGAAAGCATGTTGACTGTGAACAAAATACTCTAAAATATATGAATATGTGGTATTTTCAAATCAATTTTAACTTATTGATAACTATCTTCTATCACTTATTGCTATACCTTAATTACTGATGAGAAAACAGCAATAACTGACAGCATTGAGAATAATAAGCTTCTAGGAGATGTCCACTGATGCTGTTCAATCTAGATACTGCTAAATTTGCTGTTTCAACTTCTTTTTTTCTGTGAAAAGAGGATTTACCACAAAGAACATATCCCAGGACAGTGTCTTAGTAAGGACTCTGGGGCTCATGATAGCGTTTAAATAAAATTACATTTTAGTCTTATAAAGTCTTGGACAATCACATACTTGCTATATTTATCTTGAATTGTATTTCTCAAAATATTATTGATCTCTGTACCCTGAGGTGTCTCCTTCTACTCCCAGAGTAAGGGATTCATGAGGTCGAAACTGTTTTCATAGTATACCAAGTCATTGTTTGCTGTTTCAGGTCTATTTCACTCTTGTGTGTACAGTGGAGATTCCCAGAGATTACAAGACGTGACATTAGCACTCCAGAAACTAAGGTCACTTATTGGCTTGAAATTAGTGACAAATTCAAAGTCACCAATAATGAATCATTGTCACATGAAGGAAAATAAATTAAGAGCTCTTTTCCTTGTAGTAATTTAAATAAGAGTGGTCACAGATTTTAATCTTAGACTTTTCTATCCCTGTGCCTTCTGTTTCCTCTCTGTCTGCTGTCTTCCATAGGAATCTGAATCTGTGCCTGTTTGAATCTTGTTTGAGTGTGTGTGTGTGTGTGTGTGTGTGTGTGTGTGTGTGTGTGTGTGTAGCTGGAGGGCTTCTCTCCAGGTTCCCCAAGCCCCGCAGTCCCACAATCCACTTATAAAATAATCACTCAGACGCTTATATCACTTATAAACTGTATGGCCGTGGCAGGCTTCTTGCTAACTGTTCTTTTATCTTAAATTAACCCATTTTTATAAATCTATACCTTGCCACGTGGCTGGTGGCTTCTCAGCGTCTTTACATGCTCTTCTCCTGGCGGTGGCTGCAGTGTCTCCCTCCTCAGCCTTCCGCTTCCCAGAATTCTCCTCTCTCCTTGTCCCACCTACTTCCTGCCTGGCCACTTGCCAACCAGTGTTTTATTTATATATAGAGCAATATCCACAGCACTTCCCCTTTTCTTCTTTTTTTAAAAAGGAAGGTTTTAACTTTAACATGGTAAAATTACATATAACAAGACAATTACCGAGCAAGAATTATAGTTACAATATTAAAGAAGATGTCCTATCTATCTTATATTTGTGAGTTTAAGGTTTTATATCTAACTTATCTTTTATCATAACTGAGGAAATTACAACTATCTAGTTTTCAACATTTTTATATTGATACAAATGTAAATTTATATCTGTCATACTTTATATATGCTCTACTTCTGTTTAGGATATTCGGTATATTGATATGTATTTAATATTGTTGTCATATTGCATATCGCACTATATATTCCTACCTCTGTTATAAATATCTTGTGTATTGTCACAATTTTGAAGTCATCGTTCTTCACCATACATTTGCTTATAGACTGTTTACCTTATTTATGTGAAGCCTTAGTCCTTAGGTTATTTCGATAGATAATATTTATAGATTTATAGTCGCCTATGCCTGTCATCTCTATAGTTACGTTAGTTAGGTTATCCAGATTTACAGATACATAGGTCAGATGGGCAGGTAATCTTCAAACACTTCATAGACCTGGAGAATATGGCATTTAAATAACTTAGAATTCTGTTGACGTGAGACACAATTGCTCCTGGCTGCACCAATTGATCCCGAGAGAATGTTGGGCTTCTAAGACATTTCCATTTGGAAGTTTGTCTTTTGGCACAAAATGGCCTACTGGGCAAAGAACTGCCCTTGCCTTGATGGCTGACAGTACAAATGCAATGCTCTCCTTTCTGGACAAGCGGGACACAAGGAAAGCGACCACTGTACTCTGCCAAGACAGGGTAAGATGGTCTTTCAGAAATCCTGCTTCTGAAAATGGTCTGTCAGATACTCTAGGCCTGTAGCCAATCTGAATGCACCAACAATGCTGAGAAACATTAGGTGACTGTCCAGGCTGCCAGCTGTCTTGGTCTACTCTTGCAAGATTCCCGAAAGTTGCTTGCATCCATCTACCATTTCTCAGGGACCATTATGTTCCTTCTCAGGTCTTTGATGGGATTGAAGACTAGCAGTTATAGTTACAACTTAGTATATATAATATCTTAGATAGAACATATTAAGTATTAGGTTCAGGTTCTTTAGGATAGGACACCTTTGAATGATCTTTATAACATGCTGTTTACCTATGCTCTATACTTCTCTGGATTTTAGTATGTGTTTCTTGCTTGATATTGTTTGCATTGGTTGTAGTTACATCTTATCAAGGTCATTATCTCTCATTATTTCTGGACAATATTTGATAACCATTCCTTTGTATATAGTCTTGTATTAGTTTAGAACCTTCTTATTTAGACAAAAAGGGGGAGATGTAGTGGGTAGCCATCCCAGCTTGGTTCTGGAAGTTCCAACCCCCATTGAGACTCTGGCAACTGTCACGCCTACGAGGCGGGGCGAGGGGAGGCGCCTGGGGACCGGAGAGCTGGATGGGCCAGCGCTCGCTCTGGGCGCTCGCTCGGTGCCGGAATGCTGACCGGTGCAGATTGACTGTGCAGAGCTCCGGAGAACACCGCTAGACTGCATTACACCTTCCCCAGACCCTGCGACCTACCCAATACTTAATTTGTGAGTTACGCCATTTAATAAATATCCTTTTAACTACGTGGAGTGGCCAAAATAATTTCTCCAATATGTGTGTGTGTGTGTTTGCTCTTTTAATGAACAGCATGGAAAGCATTTTATGAGGGAAGGGATGAAGGATATTTTACAGAATCCTTTACCAGAGTTTTACAAGGAATTAAGTCACTGACTCCTACTGGGTTCAACTGTTATCAAGAGATAACAAACCGTGCTATAAAGATTGCTGCAAACAATCTTATCAAACTATGTCCATGTTGTATCTAATATTTATTGTGGATATATGTTTGATAAAGCTGTTTTCAACCTATTTTCTGTTTTTAAAATTTATTATCACACACTCCGGTAAGGGACATACTAAGTATAGATAACTTAGTATTGCAGCTATGCATTAGCTTAAGTTATAAAATTTGATTACATTGAAAAGCCAAAGCAAGTAAAGTTGAGTGCTATGCGTTGTTCTCTTACAGGTAGGTTAAACAACAGACTGAGTACACAGTAGGATGTCAGTCTTAAGCCTTAAGTGACTTGAACTTGTACTATTAATTCTGTCTGTGAAGTCCAGGAAAAGTTGTCTATTAGAATATAAGAGATATTTTTATAATATTGTATTATTGCAGTGATATACATATATATTTTTACATCTGTATACATTAAACACTTCTCTGTAACCTCTAAAGTGATAAACATTAATGAATATAGCTCATATAAAAAATTGCTCTGTCATTCCTCCAGAATTAAGGAGTATTTTACAGCAAAGAAAGGTGGCAAATGGAGAAATTTATGGTGGGTCAAAATGATGAAAGTAACTGTTGAGGGCTCATCTATAAGTGTAAAGAATTTAAGCTCAAGTTGGAGAAGGAGATCCATGAAATTCTATCTTCTGGCCACGATAAATCCATGTCACTCATGAAATGACAGTAGCTGCAGTTGTCTGCATAGGGCCCTCACAATATGGAGCCAATCAATAGTCAGTCACAAACTAGAGAGAGATTCTTGGTGTGCAACAGTGAACCCAAGTGCACTAGTGGTTGTCACGAACTGTTGAGAGCTGCTGAGAGTGGAAGACACAGTCTCCAATGGAGTAGTCACTGAGGAGTAGTCACTGAGGAGTAATGTTACAACGGATACTCCTCCACACCATTCCAACAGGAGTGGCCCTGATTAGCAATGATGGTTCACAAAAAAGAAGGACATGATTGTGAGAAAGTGTTGAGGGAGAGAGTCCCTGCTGCCAGTTACAGGGAATGTGTGTGCCCAGAGTATATTGCATACAAGCATGAAATTATCAAAGAACAAAAATTGATAAAAAGAGAAAGAACTAAGGTGTACCCCAGAGTTCTGAGACCAACAGTTTGGAACTGCTAGCCTACAGACAGCATTCCACAGTGCTTAGACTATAGTGACCTCAGAAGAAAGTGAATATTCTTCTATTCCTAAAGTTTGAAAAGAAGTGCTTATAAATAATAGGTTTCTGAAAACCTTCCAGAATTGCTTTACCTTACTGAATTTACATAGCCTGCGTTTCATCTTGATTTGTCAGCATTGATTTTAGTAACTCTAGAGCTAATTTGTATTTGCTTTTCAGATAAATGTGCTTAATGTATGACTACTCAAAAGACAGAATTAAGAAATTTCATAACTTCCATATAAAATATGTTCTTATCTCTGTCAGCTGGGCCACCATTTTCTGGAGAAATACATGCTGTTTTTTTTTATATACTTTTAGAGATATAGAGATTTGATCTAGTTTGCCATTAGTCTAAAATTTTAAAAAAGATTAACATCAAATACTGTCAAATGTATTATAATATTGCTAAATCAAACTATGGTAAAACTTTTGGAATTATCACATGTCCACAGAAAATACTTTATAACAGTATTTTTAAAGAACATTAACATGCTTTTTAAATCTGTTTCCCCTCATGTAAATTTGACTCTATTTGATTTTTAAGAAAATTTTACAATAACATCACAAACAACTCATAATATCACTGGGAAAGTAGAAGAAACATAGTTGAAAATAATTACAACATCCAATGGAGGGTTTAATTCCAGAAACAAGATATGAGACATAAACAGTGAATGTATGAGGCATAAACTGGTGAAGACACTGATGGATGAGACTAGATACTGCCCAAGAAAGTCTAAACTTTAACATGACTTGTTATTTTTATTTTTCTGATTACCAGACAAAGAATTTGCCCTTAAAACTTTGTAGATCCTTGTCTAAAGCTGTCTCATTTTGCACATAGAGAAGCAATGATATCTGCTGGTTAATATGTCCTGTACAGTAAGAGACCTTCCCAGTGGGTATCCAAGACACCTCTGAGGAGGGTTCTAGTGTCATGTCAGTGAACTATTCTCTCTCACAGTCAGAAAAATAAATTACTTACACATAAATCAGGCTTCTATTTCATGCTTTATCCAGTTATTCATGAAGCTTTTTAAATCAATCCTTAACAGTGAGTTAAATAAAGAGTGAAAATTAAGTGCTATATTACTTTGGTTTTTTTATTAAAGAAATTTTTTATTCATTTTTCATACCAACCACGGACCCCCCTCTCTTCCCTCCTCCGGCCCCTCTAGCCTTCCCTCTCATACCCACCCCTTATTCCTTCCTCCAACAAGATAAGGCCTCCATGGGGAGCCGACCCCAGCTTGGACTACTAGAATAGCAGAAAGGGTGCCTGAATTGGCTTACACCAGTAATTTGGTCAGTGAATACCCTAATTGTAATCATAGAGCCTTCATCCAATAACTGACTGGAGAAGATGCAGAGATCCACAGCCAAGCATCAGGCTGAGCTCCAAGATCCAGTCAAAGAGAAAGAGAAGAGGAATTCTATGAGTAAGTGGCATCAAGATTATGATGGGCAAACCTGCAGAGACAACCAAATCAAACTAGTGGGAACTCATGAACTTTAGACTAATAGCTGTGGAGCCTCCATGGGACTGGACTAGGCCATCTGTGTAACTGAGACAATTATGTAGCTTGATCTGCTTAAGCCCCCCCTCCCCCCCCCCCCCGGCAATAGGATCAGGATCCAGGATCTATGCCTGGTGCATGAGCTGGTTTTGTGGAGCCCATTACCTATGGTGGAACACCTTGCACAGCCTTGGTACAGGGAGGGGGAGCTTGGATCAGCCTCTACTGAATATACTTTGGTTTTGACAATCAATATCTACAACTATCTTTTGCTTTCAGATATTCTATGGGTAGACCACATCCAAAAACTTTCAATTGAAGACAGAATGCAGCAGAACACAACTGTATTTAAGGCTATGGACAAATACAACCTGTTTGATGAACAGCTTAGGGTAAATGCATGGCCATCTGGTATCTCATGGTCAGATATTCACACTATTAGAGTAATATATTAAAATATAATTTAAATTTCATCTATTTTTTATTTTTCTAACATTTTATCTATTTTTTATATATGTGTGTGAGTTTGTGAGTTTGTGTGTGTGTGTGTGTGTGTGTGTGTGTGTATGTGAGAGAGAGAGAGAGAGAGAGAGAGAGAGAGAGAGAGAGAGAGAGAGAGAGAGAGAGAGAGAGGTCTGTTGCACTTATGAATCCACAGCAAAGATCCTCCTATATTAAACCTCCACAATGTTGGGCCCATTACTATTTCACCATGAATGAGGGTGATAGGTACTGCTATAATTTTATTCTTCTGTGCATAGACATCAAGTTTTCCCAGAACCATTTGTTGAAGATGCTTTGTTTACTCCAGTATATGCTTTTAGCCTCTCTGTTAAATATTAACTGGCTGAAGTTACATATGTGCTCTTGTTTGGAACTTTGATATTGTTCCATTAGTTTACATGTTTGTTTATGTAATAGTACTATATTGTTTTTATTACTATAACTCTGTAATATATCTTAAAATCTGAAATTGTAAACTCTCTTAGCTATTGTTCTATTGCTATAAAGAAACACCATCCTCGGGGGAGGATTTTCCCTGGAGGAGGTGGGAATGGGGGGTAAGCTGGGGTAAGGGGAGGGTTTGGGAGGGGGTGGAATAACGGAACCTGTGGCTGACATGTAGAACTGAATGGTATTGTAAAATAAAATAAAATTAAATTAAAAAAAAAAGAAACACCATTGTCAAGGCAGTTAATAAAATAAAGCATTTACTTGGGGGCTTGCTTACAGCTTCAGAGAATGAGTCCATGACCATAATTGTGGAGAGGATAGAAGGAAGGCAGGCATGATGCTGAGCAGTTACTTTGAGCTTATATCTATTGACCAGCAATAGATACAGAGAGAGAAACCTTGTGAATGAGGCTTGTGATGATTAAGCTCAGTTGCTACCATGCTGAGATAAAAATTCATCCCTGAACATTCCTGTGGTAGGTTATTTTGATTATATTGAAGTGGAAATGAATGGTATCCAGGACTGTGCAAGGAGAAACTGAGCTACATAAAGTCATTCATGGTTCTCTTCTTCCCGAATTTGGAAGGTTTGTGACCAGTTGCTTCAAACACCTTCTTCCTTAACTTCTCCATCAAGTTACAGTCCATCATAATGCAGTGCCATTCAGATTTTTGTTGCTGTGCTAAAATTCCTGACAAAAGCAATTTAGGAAAGAAGGACTTTTTTGTTACCATAGCAACAAAATTGTAGCCATGATAAGGCTGAAAGTATTGATGTAGATACACATACCAAAATTCCAGGCTTATTGTTTAGCTCTAATATTGTGTTCAAATTTTTTATACTTTTGATCAATAGTTGAATGCAGGAATCAGTCAAGATGATATGGCAAAATAATGTTTTCTTTGTTAAGAAAATGAACCCATTAATTTGTGTTAATATTGGAAGAGATATAACAGATTGTAAATATGTATCTCATTTATAACCCACATTCATTATAAAGAACCACATAAACAATTCCAAATTCAGGATCTAGAGAAAAACACTTACATGCAGAGTGTCACAAAAGATACAATAAGAGGACTCAAAGGATTCATCATGAGGCTTATGCACACAACTCTGATTTATCCCAGACCATGTACACAAAGTAAAACCATAAAATGTTTCTGTCAATGCAGAAAAATCTCAGAGAAAATGAAGTGTTCTCTTCCATGTGCAGTCTCCTAATTGAATTAAACAAATAGTACACATTTAATTCCCCTGGCAATGAACTGTGGTAACTTATTTGTGAAATATTATCGAGAAAGATAGTCATTAGAGACCTCTTTTCCATAACTTTCAATGGAAGCTGGTTACTTTGTCTACTAGGTACAAAAACTGCAGACTCCTGAAACTTCAGTGGGTGTTAAATATAAGCCATATCATCTGTAGAAAAAAATGTGAATAATTAGAAAGTTTTTAAGCATTTCTAGAAGTGATGGAAATCATCCCTCAAATGTAAGCATCAAGAAACTTTGCCACATCCCCTCTTTTCATCAAGAAAATAAGTACCAATCTTTCCAGCTTTTTTTTTTCTTCCAGATATAGGATCTTGTAGCTAGAGTTTTCCTGCCTGGCCCACAGTCAGGATAAATCTCTGTCACCCGCCAGTCCCACAGCCGTTCAGACCCAACCAAGTAAACACAGAGACTTATATTGCTTACAAACTGTATGGCTGTGGCAGGCTTCTTGCCACCTGTTCTTATATCTTAAATTAATCCATTTCTATAAATCTATACCTTGCCACATAGCTCATGGCTTACCAGCATCTTCACATGTTGCTTGCCATGGCGGAGGATGACAGTGTCTCCCTCCTCCTTCCTGTTCTCTCAATTCTCTTCTCTGTTAGTCCAGCCTATACTTCCTACCTGGCCACTGGCGAATCAGTGTTTTATTTATTGACCAATCAGAGCACATACAAACCATCCCACACCAGGAACTAAATCTTTAAAGGGAAATGCTAAAATATCTGTATAAAACTTGCCTGCTCTTTGAGGAGTCTATAGTGATAAAAAAATTTAATGGTTATCATTCATAATATCCTTAGGAATAGGTTTGATGAACAGACAAAAAAGGTGCCACTTGGAACTCATAAACACTGCAGTGATTATGACTTTCTAATCTTGTCATCCAAACAGAGAAACACAACCCTTCAGGCAGTTAATCACTCCAGAATGTGGGTACATATGGATGAAGGGAGACTAGGTCTAATAGAGTAAGAATATTATAATGAACCATGACTTTTCCTCTTCCAAGTTGTGTTAGTTACTTTTCTTATTTCTGTAACCAGTTCCTTACAAGAAGAAACTTAATGGAGGAAGGATGTATTTTGACTTAAATTTGGTGGGATACAGTTCATCACTGCAGGGAATGCATGACTGTAGGAAAGGAACTTACCTGGCCAGATTGAGTTGGTACTCTGGAAACTAAGATAAGAAGTGGGATTAGCTCTCAACCCACTGACATACTCATCCAACAATATTCAGCTTCCAAAAGGTTCTGCAATTTTCCAAAATAATCCATAAACTGTTCAAAAACAAGCCTGTGGACAACATTATATATTCAAACTACAAAACTTTCTCAGAAGTCTCCTGTAACTAATTATTCAATAACAGTGAAGGAAATCATGGAGATTGTCTGTGAGGGAATAGTAAACATGTCCTGCAGTACATTGAATCATTACATGCCTAGATAAAAATCCTAATTGAACCTGCTTTAATTTTCATAATAAATCCTTTGTTGCCATACGGATTGTACATTTTTCTGAGCTCTTATTGGTGTGCTATTCTTTGATACCCATCATTCTTTTGCTGTAAAAATGTTGCTAATGTCAACTAGAAAGCCCATGATGGGTAAACAACAGTATTTTCTGAATGAATAATAGGGATTCATCATCTTAGCTAAGAACACATGCACACCTGCATTATGACCTTGGAGAAAACTTGTAATTACAAAAGAGAAGCTCACAGAACATTTGTCTGGGCCAGTATTGAAACTAAGCAATACTACAATTTTCTGGGATTCACATACCATAAACCAGAAAAATTTAGGATTGATAATTCCTCCTGCATTCCCACTTTTCACTTTAGCTGAGTTAAAAGATAGATCTGTGCAAATAATTATAAAGCTTTATCATGAGCATAATTAGGTGGCTTTTCTAGTGCAGTTTCTAACCCCAATGCATTTTTCTTACTGAAGCAAATCAATACTACACCCTGGCATCTGCTATGCTCATATTGATCCAAAGATAACTTTCGCCTTCAAAACCAATAAGCAACAAACATAAAAAGTACTCAGCTCTCACCTGGCTGGGACAGTAGCTCAGCAAGCAACTACCAACTTCAAGCTACCATCTAGATGTGTTTAATTCTGGAAAAACAGAAAGTAAAATGTTAGAAGCTATTTCCATTCATGGTCTTGATTAAAAAAAAAAATCAATGTGTGGTAAAGTCCATAAACATATGAAAACTTTCCCTGTCACTAAACTTTCTATGAGCCCAGTGCTTTCCAGTGATAATCCATAGTGGGATATTCTTTTTAAAAGACAATTAAATACATTGTTATATTAAATACTCATTAATAATGAGTGGAAACTTCTAATTAGTTCAATAACAAAATTAGATGACGGCTGGAAAGATGGCTCAGCAGTTAAAGGTACTTATAACCCCATCTGAAGACCTGAGTTCAATGCCTGAACACACACATGGAACTAACTTCTGCAACTTGCCTTCTGACATACATGCTCATACAATGGCACATGTCCCTATGTACTTATATACACACAGACACACACACACACACACACACACACACACACACACACACACACACACACATTCGCTCACAAACAAACAAAAGACAGCATTTTAGAAATCTTCTCCTAGTCCTCTAGTTCTTTCATCTTTCCATCCCTTCTTCCACTATGTGCCCCAAGTCTTGGAGGGCTGTTGTCCAATATTGTCTCCTGTTTCCCCAACGTTGACTAGTTTTGACTCTGTATTCACCATCATTCACTGCAAAGAAGATGCTTCTCTCCTCAAAGACAGAGAACAGCACTAGTCTACAGATGTAAACAAAAATATTTAGAGAGCAGATTGACATCGTGTCCAATAAGCAAGTAATGAAGTAGGTTCATCCATGGGCTTCTGATCTCTCCAAGTATGGGCTTTGATCCAATTCACAGTACTTGGTTAAGCAGTTAGAAGAAAAAGCAGCCTCATCCACAAGGGAAGAAGTATACTTAAATTAGTAGTGAATTTCAGTAGGATTTGAGAGAATTGAATACACACAAAAATTTCTATAATATTTGCAATACTAGGGACCTAGCATTTTAATAAACAATGACATAAACTTTACAAAAAACCCAGCTTGGTCACAAATAATATATTAACTCAATAACCCAAAAGATGAAACATCATATTAGGTTTTTGGTTGTATCTTCTTATAAGATATTGGTGACAAACTTTGTATAAACAGAAAAATCTGTGAAGCATTAGCTTAATGTCTAAGATAATTAGTTGACAGAACTGTTGACTACTTTTCATAAGCTATGAAAATTCTATCTTGGTCACTTTTTCTCCTTTGCACTTAGTTCATGGAATGAGCAATTTTGTCCTGAGCTACACATTTACCAGCTACTTATTTCCAGAATACTGTGATGCTTATTTGATTATTTTTTACTTTGCTTTATAAATGTGCTTATATTCAAATTTGTTTATTACTATCATGTTCTCTGAATATGTGAAATAATAAACCCACCCTAATTGCATGGTTTTAGGATATCATTGGCTGCTATGATCATCAGCTGCAATTAGGTGGGTTTATTATTTCACATATTGGGAGAACATGATAGTAATTAATAATCAAATAATCATCACAGTATTCTGGAAATAATTAGCTGGTAAATGTGTAGCTCAGGACAAAATTGCTGATTCTATGAACTAAGTGTACAGGAGGAAGAGTGACCAAGCATTAAGGGAACTGAGAAGGTAGCTCTGTTGGTTAAGCACTTCCTACATGAACATGAAGAACTGCATTGGATATCACACACTCATAAAAAACAACCACCAAAACCAAACCAAAACAAATCTAATGCCAACAACAGCAACAACAAAAACAACTGTACCTCTTAAAGCTCAAAGGTTTCTGTACAGCTAAGGAAAATTTGAATGAAGAAGAAATCCACAGAACAGAGAAAAAATTAGGATGGAAAACTATTAACAATGTTGTTTGATACAACTGCAAGGAAGCATACTACTTCATATTTATCTATAAATATATACAATGCATATATATATATGTCACATGTGTCTGTTAAATGAGGTTATTCCATTTGGTCTAACAAAATTCCCCACAAGAACCACAGAATAACAAAAAACCTAATAGCAGGCATGAGGAACATCTTTTCAAATGATTGGTTAGGACCATCCAAGTGTCTTTCAAAACAATACAGATTATTGCCGTTGTCTTTTGTTACCTCTGCAGAGGTCAAAAATCAGTGAAGACACTGAACACTCACCACATAGGAGAGTGGAGCTAGATCTAGCAGGAAAGCCTCCTTCTTATCTAGCTTCCATAGCATGATAAAGTAATTTTCAAGTTGCTAAAGGAAGAAAGCAATAAATTGCCCTACCCAGCTGTAATAGCTACAAATCACAACAGTTACCAGATGACAAGATATCCATAAAGGTGCAATAAGTAAAACTCACATATTGGTGGGAACCCAAAGATGTATAATAGGACTTAAGTCCAACTCACAAGGAGGGAAATCATGTATGGTACCAGAAACCTAGCCAACCAGCAAGGTAGTTGAAAGTCATGTATCTTAGAAGAGAATCTACCAACAACACTTAGATAGATCAGCATAATTCCCAACTACATACTTACACCCACAGAGAAGTGTATGTATCATCCTTCATTAATGACATTTGTGTTTATAGCAAATGTAAACCAATACAGAAACTCCAAACTGAGGACAATGCTTAGGTCAACAGACTGAAGATTCAGAGCCAGTGGATATACCTTCATCACAGCTCTTTCCTCTCTGTCTCAGGAAATGTTGCAGACTATGGGACAGAAAGATTGTAGAGGCCAGACTACCAAGTATTTGGTCTTCTAGAAATGGTTGCACAAACAACACACTAACAATGACAGTATCAATAGACAAGTTATTATAGAAGGGGAAAATATTGTGGGGTCCTGCCCCTAGCAAAAGAAATACAGACAGTCATTACTGCTGAGAGAATGAAAATTAGCCTCTCCTGGGGATGAGTTCTCTGATTTTCTGCCCGAAACAAAGTTGTCAACCCTGAAACCATGTATACACCAATAAAAATGGACTTAGAAGATTGTATTCATACACTTTTGAATACACATGTATGCGTTTTTGTGTGAAACAAAAATAATCAAAGAAAATGAAGTTATGAATTTGAGAGCAAGAATGGAATATGCAATGTGAGAAAAAGGAAAGTTAGGGTTATATAAGTATGTTTTAAGTAAAATGTATTTTTAAAAGGGAAAATAAAAGCAGACATAGTGATGTATACTAGTAAATCCCAGCACGATAAGGACTAGACAGGTAGATTCTTCAGACTTGCTGGTCATTCAATCTGATTTATTTTGGTAATCCCAAGACCCCAATGAGAGATTGTTTTAAAAAAAGGATGATTCTTGAAGGGATGAACTCTGTCTTCCATACACAAATATATACATTTACCTGTGCACACAAATACATATTTTGCATGAGGAAACACATGAATACACACACACACATACTCACTCACAATTACCAAGCTAAAGATGCAGCAATAATGTCAACTGACTGGTGGACTTATGAAAATCTAAACCAACTAGAAATTTTGTCAAAAGCTCATAGAAATAGTGAAATTATGTAACATTGTCTTTAGAAAGTTAGCAAAAATCGAGTGTATTTAAGGAGCAGAATGTATGAGAAAGAGTGTCACTGAGTAATATTTTGGTTGGGTGGCATTGGGATTGCCCATGGCTACCACCCACAACCACATTCTAATGTTACTGAGAACTTACAAGCCCCACCCTCCACAGTGTGGAGAATGCCTTAGAAAGAAAAGAAGCAGAAGACAAGGGATCATCAGGTAACACGCATGTAAGGAGTTTCCCGACCTCAGAGAAATCAGTGAATTGGGAGTTCTAAAAGAAATCATTGCTTTGAGAAATATTTAGTCTGGAAATAATTATACAGGGAACTGATATATTAATATTGATTCTAGGCAGTTTTATGAGGATGGAAAAATAATCAGCTTCAACTAAGGTTTTTCAACATATTATCCCTATTCATCATCTTTATTAGTGGCATGGGTCACAAGACTTAATGATTTTTAGCTTAAAGAAATAAACATTTAAAGCTCATTTTTAGCCTATTATATGTGTCTATACATGGCAATGTCAGATCCTGTCTGGAAAACATGATAAGGTCTTCAATAAAATGCAGAGTACTGATACAAGAGAGAGAAAGCTACAAGAGAAGAGAAGGAAATCCCAGGATGAACCAGAAGCAGAGGATCCTGATGCCTTCAACACCAGGGGTTTGTGTCTAAGAGTCTTAATTTCTCTGTCCCCTTTTAATGTGAACTGACGTCTTTGATTTTCTATCTACTTCTTCTTGATGAACTCTATTAGTTTTATCAGACTGCTTTCTTATTTTTCACATGGCCATTTCGAATTCCCAGTCTGTATAAACAACATTCTTAAAATTGTAACCCATCTCTTATATCATGTAATATCAAACAAAATTACATTATTTTTGCAATTTGCCTTTTTTCCCAATATCCCTTAAAGAGACACAATGGAAACATAGATACATATATAATCCTAGTTTGATAGGTGGGTAGGTAGTTTCATAAAGAAGCAATTTAAATCATTGCTGTATTTTAAAGTTTGATCTATATTACTCAACTTCCACTGTCAGAGAATGACAAAAGAAAAGAAAGAATGCTTCAAAAAAGACTTTACTTCCAGGCCTATTTCCTATGTTCTGAAGCTTTTGGTGCATTCGAAGGGCAATTTGAGAAATAAAGAACAATTAAGGCAAATTCGAGCTGTTTTGACACTATGCACAATTCATTGTTCAGAAATTTCTGGGAAATTTATAATTAAATTAACTATTAATTTTGGATTTAATTACATGGTACAATAGCTGTAATAAATTAAAGTCTCAAAAGGTCAGCTCCTAAACATATGGGTGCTTAAAATATTCTTTTTGCTTTGTCATTATCTGGTAGTCCTTGGGAGTCTTCCCAACAGTTTAAAAGAGACCGTTATGTAATAATAAAACCCAAGAATGGTTATTCAATAGCAAAATGAAAGACCAAAGACCCCCAAAGCAATTAATTCTTTTATAAACCTGATCATGTTGATTGTATTTTTGTATTACATAACAAATAAAAGAACATGGAAGTCATAAATCATTTTTAGTTGGAAAGAAAAATTTGATTTGGAATATTCAGTCTCCTTTTGCTGAGGTTTACCACAATAGAGATTTTATTAGTTAACTTTTGTCTACTCATAACTTTAGAATATGGTTATATAACAATGAAATCATATATATATATATATATATATATATATATATATATATATATATTTGGAGATGAGGTTCTTCTTCAAAATACATTTCAATTAATACTCTCAAAAATCATAAAATTACCTTCGGTCACAACTTTTATATTCTACAAAATTCTTTCACCAAAACTGTGCTTATTAAAATCACAGTAAACTCATGTTGTTGGTACTGTAGATATTAGTTTCATGATTTTGAGACCAGAAGACATAGAAGTTGACAGTATGAAGTATAGGCACACAACTCTACCTTAGAATGAGAATATATCATTCATTGCATCTGACATTGTACATCTTCTTTTTCTGTGACCAAGAAAAAATTTATAGGGAAAATAGTGAGTAAAATACCTTTTCTATACTCCATACCTGTACTGTAACGTGTCTCAATATTTTGTCTTGTATTTCAACTTAAAATGTTCTTTTTGCTGTTTCATATTTCCAACTAAGATTTTTAGATGAAAGGAGATCAAATTTGAGTGAGCAAAATTTATTACATTTGCAAGATGAAGTAGGTAGTGTTAGCATTAAAGCAATCTAGGCATAAACATTGAGCACTCCAAAATGATACTAGAAATCTTAAATAGTATTGAAGGAATCATGCAGTTGATTTCAACACCATTTGAACACTGAATTCACAAAGTGAAGATAGTTTTGCTTCTTTTACCATATCCTTAAACACTATTAATGTTGTTCTTTTTTCTTTTATCCAAAATATTTGTGTTGATTATTTGGGAATTTCACATAATGCACTCAGATCATACTCACTTCTCAGTTCTGCCAGATCCACCCCAAGTCCTGTACCCTCCTCCCCGCAAGAAAGAAAGAAAGAAAGAAAGAAAGAAAGAAAGAAAGAAAGAAAGAAAGAAAGAAAGAAAGAAAGAAAGAAAGAAAGAAAAGAAAAATACCAAGTCCATTTTGTGTTGCCAATGTACTCACTAGAGCATGGTCAAATTCCCAGTGGCTAGCCCTTAAAGAAAACAGTCCTACTCCACCCACATCCCTGCCAGAAGCCATCAGCTGTGGAGAGCTACACTTCAATATCCCCATCACAACTTTCAAGAGTTCTCTTCAATGGCTTTATGTCTACACTGTTTCTTTATGGGAGAATGGGGCAATTCTGCAGGGTTTTCACAGAAGCGTTCTTTTTGTATCTTTCATTCTCAAATGCGAGTCTACAGTCATTGATACCACTCCTTGCCCTAGCCTGGGCACTATGGGAGAGCCAGACTCAATAGAATGCACTCAGGAGAGCTGGCACACTGACCAACTCAGATATCACCCAGGCTCAGATTCAGGGCTTGGAGTTACCCCACCATATCTACCCAATCTATGAACTCCTCGAGCTCCTGAAGGGGTCAGTCCTGAGGAACCATTGCCACAAGATCTCCATGACTGGGTCAACAGCAGGTTATCTGAGAGGAATTTCAATGAAGTTCCAATGATGATGGTGTGCCAGAGGCTAGAGACCTTGACCAGACCAATGACTCATTACAATGACCATTTGTGTGTGGGGCTGATTGGAAGAAAGAGTATACTGCATGGCACACAGCAGCTCCCAGTGCCACCAGGATGAACAAATATTGGAATGAGAGGTGGGAAAAACTGAGGATCAGAATGGTACATGCCCAACAGAACTAGAGGAACAGGTTGTGCCCAGAAGTATTGGAGAGACTTTTTTTCTTTCTTTCTGAGGGAGGTTACAAGGGTGGAGGGCAGATATGAAAGGACTGGGAAATAAGTGCAGGATGTGAAATTCCCAACAAATCAATAAAAAACATTGCAAACAAAATAAAAAAAAATCTGATGGATTTCAAAACAAACAACAAGGAACAGATACTTCTTTGACCTTTACAATCAGGGGCAGCACAGAACATGGACTTCTACATGGTTTCTGGTGATAGCACAGATCAGAGACATCCATGTGGCTTCCAGCATCAGCACGGATCACGGACTTCAGTATGGTCTCCAGTATTGGAGAAATTATTTTGGCCACTCCACGTAGTTAAAAGGATATTTATTAAATGGCGTAACTCACAAATTAAGTATTGGGTAGGTCGCAGGGTCTGGGGAAGGTGTAATGCAGTCTAGCGGTGTTCTCCGGAGCTCTGCACAGTCAATCTGCACCGGTCAGCGTTCCGGCACCGAGAGAGCGCCCAGAGCGAGCGCTGGCCCATCCAGCTCTCCGGTCCCCAGGCGCCTCCCCTCGCCCCGCCTCGTAGGCGTGACAGTTGCCAGAGTCTCAATGGGGGTTGGAACTTCCAGAACCAAGCTGGGATGGCTACCCACTACATCTCCCCCTTTTTGTCTAAATAAGAAGGTTCTAAACTAATACAAGACTATATACAAAGGAATGGTTATCAAATATTGTCCAGAAATAATGAGAGATAATGACCTTGATAAGATGTAACTACAACCAATGCAAACAATATCAAGCAAGAAACACATACTAAAATCCAGAGAAGTATAGAGCATAGGTAAACAGCATGTTATAAAGATCATTCAAAGGTGTCCTATCCTAAAGAACCTGAACCTAATACTTAATATGTTCTATCTAAGATATTATATATACTAAGTTGTAACTATAACTGCTAGTCTTCAATCCCATCAAAGACCTGAGAAGGAACATAATGGTCCCTGAGAAATGGTAGATGGATGCAAGCAACTTTCGGGAATCTTGCAAGAGTAGACCAAGACAGCTGGCAGCCTGGACAGTCACCTAATGTTTCTCAGCATTGTTGGTGCATTCAGATTGGCTACAGGCCTAGAGTATCTGACAGACCATTTTCAGAAGTAGGATTTCTGAAAGACCATCTTACCCTGTCTTGGCAGAGTACAGTGGTCGCTTTCCTTGTGTCCCGCTTGTCCAGAAAGGAGAGCATTGCATTTGTACTGTCAGCCATCAAGGCAAGGGCAGTTCTTTGCCCAGTAGGCCATTTTGTGTCAAAAGACAAACTTCCAAATGGAAATGTCTTAGAAGCCCAACATTCTCTCGGGATCAATTGGTGCAGCCAGGAGCAATTGTGTCTCACGTCAACAGAATTCTAAGTTATTTAAATGCCATATTCTCCAGGTCTATGAAGTGTTTGAAGATTACCTGCCCATCTGACCTATGTATCTGTAAATCTGGATAACCTAACTAACGTAACTATAGAGATGACAGGCATAGGCGACTATAAATCTATAAATATTATCTATCGAAATAACCTAAGGACTAAGGCTTCACATAAATAAGGTAAACAGTCTATAAGCAAATGTATGGTGAAGAACGATGACTTCAAAATTGTGACAATACACAAGATATTTATAACAGAGGTAGGAATATATAGTGTGATATGCAATATGACAACAATATTAAATACATATCAATATACCGAATATCCTAAACAGAAGTAGAGCATACATAAAGTATGACAGATATAAATTTACATTTGTATCAATATAAAAATGTTTTAAATAAGAGTAGAAATATATGTACATTATAACAAATATAGTTCTGTATTTGTATCAATATACAAATTATCTTAAACAGGAGTATAAAAATAGTTTACATTTGTATCAACATATAAGAATCTATAAGAGTACAAATTACAGTGCAAATTATCTAAGGTTGCTATTTTACTAAGTTTGTTTACTAGTGTATACAATGATTTACCATCATATCTTATACCTATCTGTTCCATTTCTTCTCCCCCCACCCCCTTTTTTTTTTTTTTTTTTTTTACAATCCTGAGTTAATATTTTTTTCCACCCCCAACCCTATAACTGTCATCCATAACCCTGAGAATTATGAAACCTAAGGGAGAAGGGGCGTCGTTTTCTTAGAATTGCTTCCTGCTGTTTAGGGGGTGATGCTATCTCTGTTGGGTACTGTGAGAAAGCTCAGATAGTTAAATCTCAGTTAGACTAACTGTAGGTTCTGCAGCAAGTTTTAGAGTAATAGGTAAGATTGTCTGAAATTCTGGCAAGAAGTGTAGTATGATGATGATTACCATGACTATAATTACACCACAATCATGGCATCCGAATTGGCCTCTTCAAGAGGTAGATGTCCAACTGTTAGGGATTGGCACCCTATCTCAGATAAAACAGAGTTCGAGATGGGTTGAATGTATAGGGCCAGAAGGACAGAGAGGAAGGCTGAAGCCTTATGTAACAAATGTAGCAGTAAATCTTTGGGGCCGAGATCTGTTACAACAGTGGAATACCCAGATTAAAATTCCTACACTTTCAGAAAAGGAATACAGACCAATGCATGTTTCTAGGAATAATATCATAACATGCTATAAAAATCAGTCACCAACCATTCAGGCTGTTCACAAACAGAGCACGACTGTTGTTGAACTCTCAGAAGTACCAACTGCCTTACCTTTAAAATGGCTAACTAATAAACCTGTCTGGGTTGGACAATGGCCTTTGACAAAAGAGAAGCTACAAGCTTTAGAACAGCTGGTTCAAGAGCAGTTAAATGCTCAACACATTGAAGAATCTACTAGTCCTTGGAATTCTCCTGTATTTGTTATTAAAAAAAAATCTGGTAATTGGAGAATGCTGACAGATCTGAGAGCTATTAATAAAGTAATTCAGCCAATGGGCTCCCTACAGACTGGGATGCCCTTGCCCTCTATGCTACCAAAAGAATGGCCTATAATAGTCATTGACTTAAAAGACTGTTTCTTTACCATACCCTTACAGGAAAATGATAGAGAAAAATTTGCCTTCACAGTACCTAATTATAATAATTCTCAGCCAGTCAAGAGATATCAATGGAAGGTCCTCCCACAGGGAATGTTAAACAGCCCTACTTTGTGTCAATACTTTGTGCAGAAACCATTAGAGATAATTCGTGTAAAGTTTCCACAATCCATAATTTATCACTATATGGATGATATCCTATTAGCTGATCCAAAGTTAGATACATTGGAAAGCATGTTTAAAGAAGTAAAAAAAGTTTTGCCTCGCTGGGGACTGCAAATTGCTCCTGAAAAAATACAAAGAGGAGATTCTATTAATTACTTAGGATATAAGATAGAGCTACAAAAAATTAGACCCCAAAAGGTACAACTAAGAAGAGATAGATTGAAGACTCTTAATGATTTTCAAAAGTTATTAGGAAGCATTTCCAACTTACTGGGTATCATGGGAATACCCAAAGATGGACTACAAAATTTGGCTAATACTCTAGAAGGGGACAAAGAATTAAATAGTCCAAGAAAATTATCAGCCGAAGCTGAGAAGGAATTGGCTCTAGTAGAAAAGACAATTCGAGAAGCACATGTGGATCATGTGGATCCAGAACTTAAATGCATTCTTGTCATATTCTCCTCCAGACATTCCCCAACAGGTATTTTGATGCAGAGGGAAGATATTATATTGGAATGGATATTCCTACCACGTAAACCAAATAAGAAATTAAAGACTTATATAGAAAAGATCTCTGATTTGATTCAAAAGGGTAAATTAAGACTTCGCCAGTTGACAGGAATGGACCCAACAGAAATTGTAGTACCATCTAGCTCAGTCGGTAGAGCATGAGACTCTTAATCTCAGGGTCGTGGGTTCGTGCCCCACGTTGGGCGCCAGATATTGGAGAAATTATTTTGGCCACTCCACGTAGTTAAAAGGATATTTATTAAATGGCGTAACTCACAAATTAAGTATTGGGTAGGTCGCAGGGTCTGGGGAAGGTGTAATGCAGTCTAGCGGTGTTCTCCGGAGCTCTGCACAGTCAATCTGCACCGGTCAGCGTTCCGGCACCGAGAGAGCGCCCAGAGCGAGCGCTGGCCCATCCAGCTCTCCGGTCCCCAGGCGCCTCCCCTCGCCCCGCCTCGTAGGCGTGACAGTTGCCAGAGTCTCAATGGGGGTTGGAACTTCCAGAACCAAGCTGGGATGGCTACCCACTACACTCCAGTGGTTGTATCGTCAGGCCATGGACATCAACAGATCTCTTGGCCACAGCACAGACCCTGGACAACATCATGGCTCTAGGTAGTAGCACAGACCCCAGACATCAACATGGCAACATGGCCTCCAGCCAGCAGCAGCATGGGCTATGGACACCAAAAGGGGCATCAAGTGGTAGTTAAGGCCAAGGACAGCCACATTGCATATTTGTTCGTCCAAGTGGCATTGCAAACTGTGGTGTTTCGCATGGGATATTTTTTTTGCTCAAACAGATTTTTATGTAAATACTTATTGTAATAAGCCATTGGTCTGGCTTCTAAAGCACCATAAATACTGGACCATTGCTAAGACTTGTCTGGGAACTCCTGCTGTTGCCCAGAGTTAGGGTGATATTGCAGCTAGGTAAGGCATCCAGAGGCAGGATCCGAGGAAGTTCCAATCTGCTGCACAGCCCCTGCCCTTGATGCCAGCAACCCCAAAGCTCATGAGGCTCACCAGTTACAACCTTTGTTTGCTGTCTGCAGGCAGTGCCTCAGCCTACACTCTCCTCCCAGCATGGCAAGCTGCAGGCCAGCTCATAGACCAAGGACCAGTTGTATCCAGCAAAGCATTTCCTATATCCCCTGTGGCCATGCTTCCATATGTCTCCCATAACCTTCGTTGCCGCATCTGTAGTTTTACCATTTTCCTTGCTTGCATGGCTCTGCCCTGCTATCTTTCCTTCCAATTTTTGAGTCCATTGTTTATAAACATCTGCTCCCTCACCGCTTTCCTCTTGCAGCCTCCACAGCTCTCTCAGGCTCCTCAGAGCTGCTCCACAGTCCTGACCAGATGCTGCCACCATCTTCGATCACAGCCATGCTTCAGGATTTCATCTTGATGGCGACGACATGCTCTCGGACCTGTTCTGCAGCACCGGCTCATCCACGCGCTCCGGCAGCTCTTAGATGGAATAGATGTTGGGGTAGACCCCCTGGAACTGCTAGATCTTCCCCACCCCCAGAATATTAACAGTGTTCTTATAAGACAGAGGAGACAATGTTTTGTGTTTAGATGCAATTTTGAACTAGAACTTAAAGGATATTTCTGCATGTATAATATATATATATATAGACACATATATGTTACACATACATATATGTGTACACAAAATCAAATACAGAAATACTGTATGCCTGCCATCTTAGAGTACTTACTTCTTTCTCTCTTACGTCATTCTTTTCTATCGTGTAGACTTTAACTTCTACTTTTGATCATAATGGACTTTCTCCAAAATGAGCTTCCTATTGCTTTAAGCATGGCTACCATCCCTTAAGACAGTGGTTCTCAACCTCTGGGTTGAGACCCTTTTGGAGGTCAACTGCCCCTTTCACAGGGGCCACATATTAGATATCCTACACATATGATATTTACATTATGAGTCCTAACAGTAGCAAAAAATACAATTATGAAGAAGCAACAAAAATAATTTTATGGTTGGGGATCACCACAACACGAGGAACTGTATTAAAGGGCAGTGTTAGGAAGGCCGAGAACCACTAGCTTAAGAGAACTTACTCTTGCATCACTCTCAAGTCTAAAAATTTTCAGACAAAAGTACCACAGTCCAAAAGACTGCACAGGAATAAACAATGGGTAAGGATAAGAAACCAATAGCTGAAGAGCCCCCATGGTACTGGACTAGGCCCTCTGGATAAGTGAGACAGTTGTTTAGCTTTAGGGGGCCCCCAGGCATTGGAACTGGGACCTGTCCTGAGTGCATGAGCTGGTTTTTTTGGAACCTAGTGTCTATGCTGGGACACTTTGCTCAGCCTTGGTGTAGGGAGGAGGGGACTGGACCTGCCTTGGCTGAGTCTACCAGGCTGGTCTGACTCCCTAGGGGAGACCTTGCCTTGGAGGAGGTGGGAATGGGGGGTGGGTTGGAGGGGAAGGCTGGGAGGTGGGAGGAGGGAGGACAAGGGAATCTGTGGTTGATATGTAAAATGAATTTTAAAAAAATCTCTTAATAAAAAAAGAAAAGAAATTCAATTCTGTACTTAAAAAATTAAACAAATATAACAAAAATTCAAAATGATCTGGAATATAAATAATATTGACATTGAATTTATAGTGATATTTCACTAAACATAATTCACTTATTTCACAGCATTAGTCAAGTTCATGGAAGCAGAGAAAATTTTAAATATTAAATTCATAATTATATGTGTTGCATAACAGTATAATAATATATTGCATTATTTTACAAAGTAATTAGAAATATAGACTATCTCTGGAAGCCATATTCTCACCTGTAAGAGTGACTAAGAAAATGTTAAACAGGTAAGCAGTATTCTGAATCCAAATTATGCTAATTTAAATAATAGTAAATATATTTACAGTAAATATAAAATATGTGGTATGGATACACATGAAAAAGTTCCTTAGATAAAGGGTCTAAACTTTCAAAATCCTTTCCCTTATTGGTAAATTCTAGAGTATATAATACAATATTATATCTCTTCCAACTCAGTAATGCCTAAAATGTTAAATGCACATTCTGATTTACAAATAAGCAAATAAGGAAAACACTATGATTTCTTTGATTAACTCTGAATGAAACATTCATCAGGCCTAAGTTTTGCAAAATGAAGATGCCAACCTTGCTTTGCACAGTTGCCATCTGTTTACCACATGGAGAAAATAAGTATGTAACCTTGCACCATTGCCCTGCCTATCTTGCCTTCATTCTGTGGTTCTAGACCATGATAGGTGAATTTTACAAAATTTAACTGAAAGTCTCTTTAGTCTCTTCTTTCTCTACTACTTCTACAGAATTTCTTCTTTCATTTTATTACCACTTTTTCTTTTCTTACATGAATGTAAATAATAATAATGATACAAGGGCTGGAATCATCAGTTAAGACTACTGACTGCTCTTTCCCATCTCATACGGAGTGGCTAATATCCATCCATAACTCCAGTTCTGAGGAACCTCTGTGAGCTCTTCTGGTTTCTGTGGGCATCAAGCAGGCAAGTGGCGCACAGGCATACATGGAGGCAAACCACCCATACACATGAAATAAATGTAAGCTGAAGAATAAAATGACATAAACACGAAAATAACAATATCAAAACCTATCTAAAATTAAACAACTAAAAACTATCTAAAAATATGGTGCAAAAATTTTACACAGCATTTTCCTATCCTTTTCCTCTGAATTTCTTCCTCCCTTTCATCTCTATGTCCCTCTTGTCCTTTCTTCCTTCTTCTTTCTTTTATGATTTCTTTTCTTTGGGAACAATAATTCAGAATATTACTCAATTACTTTCACATTGTAAATGAAATGAACATTCAGGTAAAAAAAATCAAAATTTAATTTTCATCAGGATCTTTGTCTTTTATTACTTCTAACAAAAATAGTAACATATATTTGTACTTGTTTTTAAAATAACAAATTAAGATTTGTGTAGGCACCAGAGTCATCCTTCAAAATTATTATTAATATAATCCATTAATTTGGCTGACAAATTTTGATAATTGATGCCTTTTGATCAAAATGAGGAAAATGATTTGATAATTTTTCATACTATCTTCTATTTGGAAATAAATAAAATTCAAATAAGGTTACCTTTAATATAAAATCATAAATATGAAGTATGCTATATTTTTGCTACTTATGTCTAGGATTGAATATAAAATTCATATTTTGAATTTTTAAATAAAATATCAGCATCTAAATATTTTAAATGTTCTATTGGCTACAATAACAGAAATTTTATGCTTATTATTTTAATATTCTATTAAGAAATGAGGAATAAGCAATATCTAGTTCTGAGAGTATAGTTTTAAATTGTGGATTAATCTCAGAATTAAAAATGTTAGACAAATGTGTTGGGAAGTCTGAAGGAAGCACTATCATGGAGTTACAGGTTTGAGTCAACTAAACCAGAAAGTATAGCTGATCATCAGAATAAAAATGCCAGAGCATGGAGAGCATAGAGTTGAAGGGAAGGGACAGAGGTAGATGAGTAAGTTAGAAGGGAGCAGATATAGAATACACTAGGCTAGTTAGAAAGATTTTATTTTGAGTAGGCTATATCATCAGTAAGGACAGAATCAAGCCGGAGTCTCTGGGACAGTTAGGAGATCTATGGGTCCATTCCTTCACAAAGAAACTGGGAAATCATATGCCCCATCATTTCGGCCATTACCATCATAATATTAGTTGCTCCCTCTTTTGAGGGTCTAGGTGAGGATGTTGTACCCTTTCCTAAGTTTGATAGGTTCTTGAGCCTGATTTCTAGGATAAAGATTTAATATGTCTATGTAATCAGATGATCACAATTAATGGTGACACCCTTGTTGCTTGTAGGAATAGGTTACTTATCAGCCTGTTCCTCATGTGTGGTGCTAGATAGATAGTGTTTTTAGATGTATACCATGATTAAAAATTGTCTTATTCTTGTGTTTATTTACAAATACAGTGAAAGGTAGACTCTCTGGGAGCAATAAATAACCTGAAAAGCTACTATTTTTTCTTTTATTATTTCTTTTTTCACACTATATATTTTTAACAATACTCTTTTCCCCCAACAACTTGTTTCAGATTATCCCCATGTCCCAACCCTATTTACTTCACGGGGAAAAAAAAAAAAAAAAAAAAAAACCAGGGAAAACAACAAAAAAGAAAAACTAAAAATTGAAATAGACAAACTAAAAATAAGTAAATAGAAAGAACAAGCAGAGGAAAGAAAGAAAGAAAGAAAGAAAGAAAGAAAGAAAGAAAGAAAGAAAGAAAGAAAGAAAGAAAGAAAGAGAGAAAGAGAGAAAGAAAGAGAAAACCATGGAGCTTATTTTGTGTAATCAACAATGTATGAGCATGGGGCCTGCCCTGGAATGTGGTATAGACTCAGTGACACACCACTGCAGAAACCCAGTTTTCCCAGAGGATATCATTGAAAAACAGCTTCATGGTTAGCAATGGGACTTAGTATATACTTTCTCCACTTAGTGTTGGAATTTCATCTGGTTTGGACATAGTATATCTTACAAATATTGCCTCAGACTCTTGAGTTCATGTGTGCATCAGTCCTGTTGTGTCAGGGGATGTTATTTCCTTTGAGTCACCCACAACCTCTGGCTCTTATAGTCTTTCTGCTTCCTCTTCCAGATTGATCCCTTCTCTTTGAAGGGGGGAGTTTGATAAAGGCATTCTATTTAGGGGACATTCCATCTCATAGAGTTGGCCTTAAATGCAATTAAATTTTGGTTAGTTACCCCTATAACATCTGTAGCACTATTGCACCAGGATACTTTGCACACAGGTCTTTGTTGTACATCATACTATTTGTAGTTAGATGAAATTAATGATTACTTTCCTTCGCCTGTATCATGCAAAATACCTTCTAGCACCAATAACACTAGTCAGGAGGGGTCTGGCTCCTAGTTGGCACTAGCTTAATTTCTTTATATTTGGTGACACATAAAAATGTTTTTTTTGTTTTGTTTTGTTTTTTTGCTATAAGGTCTTACCATCAGGTTATAGAGAGTAAGCACTAACCTTGACAATAGATATTTGGGGAGGTGTGGTCTATGAGATTTCTTTGGTCAACAACTCAAGAAGATACAATCTCTTCCTGAGGTTAAAAGTTTTACTGGGTTCCATAGAAGTCTACTTAGATCATTGTCTCTTCCATTATATGATTCCAATTAAATTCCTTGTGTGTGTGTGTGTGTGTGTGTGTGTGTGTGTGTGTATGTGTGTGTTGTAGTAAACCACATTAGTAGGTTTCCACATGGCTTTTCTTTTTTTTTCTTTTCCTTTCTTTTCTTTTCTTTTTTTTCGGGTTTCTCTGTGTAGCTTTGTGCCTTTCCTGGAATTCACTGTGTAGACCAGGCTGGCCTCGAACTCACAGAGATCTGCCTGCCTCTGCCTCCCGAGTGTTGGGATTAAAGACGTGTGCCACCACTGCCCGGCTCCACATGGCTTTTCAAAAGGCCTTTAGTGTTAATTGTCCTTTACTTATGCCCTCAATACTTGACTTCTTGCCCCCTCATTAAATCTTCTTAATCTAGTTTGTTACTCCATAATGAAACAGTTGGTATTATTTATATATGTACTATTAATTAGAATTGCCCTGTCCCTGTGATTGTTTGTCAAATGGACTCAAATGTTTGCTTACAAAATGTCTCTGGAAAACTACTATTTTATGTCATATGGAGTAATTTTGAGGAAAGAACAGCCTCCACAGTGCAGCATTCTTCTTTAAAAACCTTAAATAAAACATTCTTCACTGGGAGTAAAGTAAATAACTTGTGAAATTTTGCCAATTAATTGCAGTTCCACTTCTAGTAAGTAATTCATTCATATGAACATTCTGAGAAGGCTTAAAGAAGTTTGCATTAAAAATTAACTAGAGTCTAAGAAAGTCACCCTGTAAGAAATTACTATTGCTAGGCTTGTTTGTATGCTATTGAAAATATTTTAATATACACATAAACTATTTATTGCAAGCTTATTTTCTGCCTATTTTTCCTGAAAGAAAAATCCTTTTTATGCACATCATCATGCATAATGATTTATTGCTTACCAAATAGATCTTGGAATGCTTTCATGTCAATACAAAAGAAATCTTTTCTCTAGTCTCTGTTTTTCTCTTTGCATGGGTTTGTGTCTAATTTTAGACATTCACTACTCTTTGTTAAATGAGTTCTGGAATGATGGATATTTATACTGTGGATGAGCAATTTAAATTGAGTATTTTTCTGATACTTATAGCAAATATTTTTTTTCTCATTTGAATATATTAGGTCTGAATATCAACAGGATAAATTTCCAGGACTTGAATTTCACGATCAAAAAATGTTAGAGCTTAGATTCCTTTTTAACTATACTAGACCACCATAGGGAATATATAACTATCCCCAAAGAATATTATGGTGATATTTTATTTGTATTAAAATGTTATTTGTATGTTAATAAATAAAGTTGCCCGGGGGTCAGAGCTATTAGCAAGTCATAGGAAAGCAGGTCGGTGGTGGTGTACGCTTGTAATCCCAGCACTTGGTAGGCAGAGGTAGGTAAGTCTCTGTGTATTCAGGGATACAGCCTGCATTGAATACACACGCCTTTAATCTTAATACCAACCATAGAAGACCTGGAGGTCTATACAGGCAGGCAGTGACAAAGCAGTCATGTAGTTGGATTTACCACCAATGAGAAGGCAGAACAGAAATTCTATATAAAGACTTTAACATAGGAAGTAGCTCAGGTTCGGAGAGGTAGGACCACCGCAGGAGGAAGGGTAAGGTTTTAGCTCTTAGCTCTGACCTCTTGGCTTTCTTCTTTGCATTGGTTCTGTGTTTTTTATTTAATAAGACGGTTGGTTACATCTACAGAATATATAGGGATTTATTATCAAATTTTTATGAATTTTTAGTATAAGTCAAGCATAACAAATGAATAAATTTTAAGCTATTTTTATTATTATAGAAAATATATTAATAATGTAGCATAACTTTTAAGGCTTGTTTCTGTAATCTTCATGTTCACATGTTTAGTCTACTTTATATATTTATTTTTTACTTTTGCTAATCATTGTGTAAGAATGCCACATGTAGTAAAACAATCCTTTATTTTAAATTTATAGATATTTTCTAATGCTGATAACAAAAGTGTGACATATTTTCTGGGAAGGTTACATTGTTTTCAAAATCCTTAGTCTTTTCTATCTTTTTAGATGATTCAAGCATACTTTAAAAGGTTTTTGTCACTCAAAATCTGAAGAATTCTTTTCTCCGTTATGCTAAAACGAGTGTGTGTGTGTGTGTGTGTGTGTGTGTGTGTGTGTGTGTGTGTGTGTATGTGTTTGAAACATCTGCATTTGAAAATATTTTCTTATTTATTAATTGGTGTGTGGTATGAATCCAACTCAACTGAGTTTTCCAATTTGTTATTTAGTTGTTAAAACTTTGCATATTGGATTTCTATCATTTTTCCAATGATTTTACACACAAACTCTAAGAGTTGTATAGCATCTGTGCCTACAAAAACCTTGCAATGGTTTTATTTTCAGCATGATTTTCTGAATATATGTTTTTCATTATGTTTTATGTTACTTTGTATGCACATAATATTTTTTACTATGTAATTTTATTTATAAACCATGTTTTCTTTAAAGAACCTAATATAATGAAGTAATGTTACTTAATCCTTCTCTATGTTGAACTCAAACAGCAAATATTACCAAACTAAGGATATCTGTAGAGTTATGATTGTACTTAGTTTTGACTATCAGTGATTCTTTCCCATTCTATGTCTTGTAAAGGAGAAGAATAGATTTGGCAACGAAGAGGAGAATGGATAAGATGCAACTCCTAAGTGATGCTTAATTATGTAAAGTTGGAAACTGATTTTAGATCTAGGGAGGTATGCAGCAAAATTGGCACACTGCAGCTGAACAATACCTACACCTTTCATGTGTATGTCTGTGTTCAAATTCTCTATTACTGATCATACCTTGCTGCCTGATCCTGAATTGTAGAAAGAGGACTCAGATTAGTCTGGCTTTATGGATGGTACAGTATCCTTGATAGCCACACCCTGACATGCAGAAGGAATATAGAAAGAAATTTTTCAAGGGCACACTCATCACATCCAGGGGAGAACTATTTTAGTGAGAAGCTTAGCCTTAGAAGGCTCAGCAGTGCTGCTTTTATGAACGACAGTCACTTTCTTATTAGTAATTTCAGTTCCACATGAGTTATTGTACAAGTGTTACGTGTTTTCTTTATAAACTTTATTAATCAACAGCTCGTCCTTTTACTATGAATGCATTCAGTTAAGTGCCTTATACTGTGATTTGTTCAAGGACAAGACCTGATGAAGCCTGAGCTGAATGGAACATAACTTTCATGTCTTAAATGGATTTATTACACCCATCGCCTATTCTGTGTTGCAATGCCTTTTTAATGCCCAGGTGATTTTTGCTACATTTCAAGAATGTGTAGCTTATCAGAAGGTCCAGATAGGATGAATGGACCTTAAATTTTTAGTTTCTTTGGGAAAGTCCTTTGCTAAGGGTCTTGGCTACAATTCACTCTCCATGACATCTGCCTGATTCAATTGGATTTAACATCACTATGATTACTGTCCTTTAGGCACATCATATCTGCAGATGGGGCTATAGCTTAGTCTTTTAATTCATCATTCTTCCTTTCTTGCATTCCTTATTTGCTGGACAGGGTTTTAATATGTCAAAGTAGAAAAATATACTTCATTATATTTGAAGCATGAGAAAGGAAAATAAATATTGACTGTGTAGAATTAAAAGCAAAGACACACCAAGCACCAAATCTCATCCTGTCTGCAGCTTACAAATGGCACAATAGTAAGTGATGTTCTTTGGCATTTGTGACTAAAGGACAGAACAGATGGTAAACTCTCATTTGAAATTAAAAGACTGAAAATATTTACTTAAAAGAATTATGGTGCCAGGATGCAATTTATTCTGTGATGAGGCAGGCATGTGTTGGATGAAGCTTTAGTCTCAACTAACATGAGATAATATAATACAAATTTATAAGCTCTCATTTAAGGGAATTTTCATTAAGAAATTCACACTGCCAGAAGACTCTCCATTGCATCTGCCATGCATCACCCTGAAATGTTAAACACAGCATTTTAGACTCAATTATTGTCTTTGATTTTCAAGAAACAATCTTCACAAAAGCTGGCCAACAATTATTAGTTATTGGATTTATGTTAGAAAGAAAAGACAATCTTATTTCATTTGAAGTCTGCACGAATAAGATATTGAACTTGATATACTTAGTGAAGAAAGATGAAAACAGAAGAAGAAGTTTTAGTCAGTAAGTCAAGTGACTTGAGACACATTAAGTATTTTAAGCCATTAGGTCTGGAATGGCTGTTTCTTAATTTTCTGTGGGAAGGGCCTTCCTCTGACATCTGTACACTGGACATTGGGTATAACAAAGAACTACACTTCTGTGAATCACTGCTGCAATTGACAGAAATATATCAATTGGTATTTAGAAGCACTTTAACAGTTGGCCATCTCTAGACCAGAGGTAAAAATCTCAAATTCCTGTGTGTTTAAGGTGAGCTTAAGAAAATAGATGCTTATTTCATACTCCAGAATGCATTTCCATATTTAACAACAAGAAAACAATAGAAGAGCTAGTCTTTTCCCATTTTTGAGACATAAACATTACACATATTTTCAGGATAAGCCAGGATATTTTGATACCTATATTCACTACATACTGCTTAAATAAGTATAGATATATCTCCTCAGGCATGTTCAAAGTCTTAAACAAAACCATAAGCCTTATTGGTTTGTTTTCATTTGTACACCTTCATTAGAGATAGCATTAACAAAAATAATTTATATTCTCTAAATACACAACAAATTTGATGACAGTTGATAACTGGCATTCAGCTGCTCATTGAAGGAGAACTAGAGCACACATCTTGTGTAATGTTACAACTGCCATTCACTCCAGGATAAAACTTGTCCGTGTTGCCAGTTCTTGTTTAAAAATGTCTGCATCTTTTAAAAGTCATTTTATGTATTTAGTATTTTTGTCCCTATACAACTCAGAATATTCTAGATCCAACAATATTAGTCATCAGACTAGAATGATCAGTAGACAAAGAGCTCTCACATATTGTCATGTTTGGTTGAACAGACTTCAATGGAAGCATAGCACCTCAAGAAAGCAAACAAATGGAAATCAACAGCTTCATTCCATTGTAGTAAAGGACCGGAAATGTAAACCTGAGCATAGCTCAGCACTTGAATGATGAAGTTATATATTTCTGGATGTTGCCTACCTATACTGATCCATCTATCTATAATGAGAAGTATAATTATTAATAATAGTAATAATAATAATAATAATAAAACATCCCAAAATATCTTAAGTATTTTTATTTGACCTTTACTGAATTAGCTTTGCCTATTTAGCCTAGAGTATAATAATGAAAACATATCCATAAGGCATTTCCTATGACACATTTGTATGAAATTCTGCCATGTAATTTTCACTAAGAGTTTGAAATTTTTATTTTAATAGCAGCATTGCTACTAAATAATTAGAAAATAATTAAATGCTTAGAAGCTTAAAAACTCAGTATACATTGCATTTGGATGTTACTTTCCTTTTGTTACCATCTCTAAGTGAAAATAATATTGATAATATTACTACTATATTGAAAACCAAAAAGAAATTAAAGTCTGTAAGGATTAAGTGACCTTACCCTTAGGTTGTTGCCCATCAATGAAATCACTCAAAATTAAATATTATCAGAATAAATTATAAAACTATAAAATATTATTAATAGCTTTATTCCATAGACAATGATGAGTAGGGGTTTCTAGTCCTCTATATATTATTGTTTCCTTAGTCCCCCATTATTAAAGAAAATGTTGGCCTATGGTTTGTACAAAGCATTGACACTATAAACATTTATAAGTAAGAGGTAAAGAACTAATAATGAAAAGTTGCCTACCAAATGGTAGCATGGTGAATGTCTTACAAAATGCTATCATAAGCCGGGAGGCAGAGCCAGGCGGATCTCTGTGAGTTCGAGGCCAGCCTGGGCTAACAAGTGAGTTCCAGGAAAGGCACCAAAACTACACAGAGAAACCCTGTCTCAAAAAACCAAAAAAAAAAAAAATGCTATCATACATCACAATAAAAAGCCACAAAGTCACAGAAGTAGATAGACAAGTCATAAACACAAGCCAAGAAATTGTGAAGCAGTACTTGTACTTGAGACAATACAAAAAAAAAAAAATGAAATGCTGTCCAAGCAAATAATCTCAGTCACCAAAATCACCATGCCATTAATTACTTTGCAATTTCTGTGGTTATTTTTGGAAAATAATAAAAAGTTATTATCTATTGTTCATGAAGTTATAACTAATCAGTTAAGCAATAACTTGCCAAAGTTGAAAAGATGTGTAATACTAGCAATAAGAATTAAAATAATATGGTTATCTCACAGTTGAGAAACCCTGGCCTTTTACTGCTGTCTGAAGAATTGGGTAGTTGGATGATGCTCAATAAATTGTTATTGAACTATAGGATCACAATGTGTGTCCCAAGCCAATCCTGACACCTGTCCTCAATAAGCCAAAAAGAGACAAATTAAAACTGAAAGCAGAAAAAGAATTATTCAATGTAGCCATATTGGGAAGAGGGACAATTATCTAGCAAACCCCTCAACTGTGTCTTCAGGGTCCTGAAGTAAGATCAAAATTTAAACAAGGGTCAACAAATATCTGAGGTTAGATGGGTCATGGACCTAAGGGAAAAACCTGAGATCATTCAGTCCTTTTCAGAGAAGTTTCTTGAAGTAGATAATAACACAGAGAGGAATAACTGGACAATGTGCAGAGAGTGAGAGACTTGGAAACTTTCAGACCTAATTGGGATGTCTTCTTCAAACTCATTCTCTCAAAGTTCAAGTATGATGCAGAAGAGGATATATAAAGATTATGAGAGCCTAGGGTGGTGATGACTTTAAGGAAACAGGGTCTTCCAGACACAAGACCAATGCACATATGAACTCAGAGACTGTGACAGCACACACAAGACCTGCAAAGGTTCTAACCATACCAAATCCTAGCACTGAGAAGAAGAAGTGGATAGAAAATTACACCCCTACCTTAGAAGCCATTTGCACTTGGTACATGCAGAGAAAGGGAAAATCAGTTTTCTTCAGTGGAGTGGTCACTGGATGAATCAAACACACTCCAGGACAGATCCTGTGTCCAGGAGAATTTGGCCAACACAAACTCCAGGGATTGTCTGTCTGTCTGTTTGTTTTAAGGGAGCTTTTTCATTTTGTATTGTTTCCTTTGGTAATTTTTGTCTTACTATTTTTTCAATCATTTTTATTTTTAATTTGGTTTGTTTTTGTATTTTTTTTGTAGAGGAGGAGAGAATATGAGAAAATGAAATTTGGTGGAGAGAGAGGTAGAGGGTATCTGGGAGAAGCTGAAAGACAGGAAAATATGATTAAAATACATTGTATGATAATTTTTGGGAACATAAAAGAAAACAGAAAAAGAAGGTATGAATTTGATAGAGAACAAGACAAAAGAGGAGGTGCGAAGGGTCGGAGAGAGGAATGGGAAAAGGGAAATGAAGTAATTACAATCTCAAAACCACTTTTTAAATCTAGTTTTCCACTTTTAGCTTGGCTCATTTGGTTTATTGAAGATGGGAGGCTGTACTTAGCTTGGGGCATGTATTTAAACCCCAAGTTCAATAATAATTCAGCAAGCAATCTCTTACTCCTTAACAGCTTATATACCAACAAAAGACCATGAATTGCTAAACTGTGAGAGGGCCATATTATTTTGATTCTTATTGCTGTTATTGTGGGGGCTGAGCTCCACACAATGAATGAAGCTACAAAACAACTCATGCATCTAATGTGCAGGGAAAATTGCAGAAGGGGGGGGGGAATAACACCCATAAATCCTCATTAACATGACCGAACATGAGATGAACAAAGATGACATCAATAGAAATTCCAGGCTGGCAGGAAAAAAGCTCTCAAGGACTAAATCCTATTCCAACAACCACAGGCAAATGAGGGCATCTGAGAATGGGAAAGGTTGTTCTTCCACAGGGAACAGCACAACAATGAGCTGTCTAGGTCCAAAATTACAGCAGCCCTGAAAACATGCAGATAAGTAACATTATATAGACTAAGCTCGTTATATTTAGGGAATACCTGTTTCTTAATGTGCATATATGTATGTAGCAACAATTAATGAAAAAAAAATTACGAATTTGAAAGAGAGCGAGGAGGGTATTTAGGAGGGTTTGGAGAGGATAGAAAGGAAGAGGAAAATTAAACGATTATATTTTAATCTCAAAAATAAAAGAAACAATCAAAATATATTTGAAACAAATGAACAATAAAAGCCAAATCTTCAGTACCTACATTGAAGTGCCTGTAATGTCAATACTGTGGGGCTAAATCAAAAGAATAAATAGAGAGCCAAAGATCTGTACTTGTAACTAGTCAAGGACAAGGTCAGGTCACACCCACCATTGACCCATAATTATCTGTGCTTCAGTCTTATCCTGTAAGGTTATTAGATAAATTGTTAGAACTGCTTGACATATCTTTTATGGAGTCAAACTTCCCTTCCAACTATTGCCTTTTCCTTCTCCCATCACGATATTCCCGAAAAGAAAAATCCCATTTCTTTGAGGTCCATTGTTTCAATACCTGATAGTCAAATTTCTTTAGAATATAATCATTTCTGGTTGGCCAAATACAATTAATCACTCAAAGCAGTAGTTTCCACAAACTAAAGAGTAGGTAGAAAGAAAAAATCTTCATACTAGCACTCTGTTCTAACTTGTGAATTTGTAAGGCACATTAGCCAATTATTTGTTCATAGGTGTTATTCAGTTGCTCAGCTCCTTCAAACATACTTAGGGTCAGACATAGAATCGGGAATAAAAAAATGACGTTATCTCAATATTATGCTGGAGTATTGGGAGTTATTGAGAGATATATAAAAGTGTCCACATCCATATCAAAAGTACATCCTCAGTTGCTTTTAACTTCACAATAAAGAATTGAATTGGATCACCAACCTAGCTATTATCAGAGCAATAGTGGCAGCCACAGAAAGAATGAGCAAATATTTGAATTCACTTACCTGCAGGAACAAAAATATCTGTAAGTAAAAAGGCAAGCCTGTTAAATAGATTCAGAATTTTCTTCCATGGTTGACTAGAATATAACAGCTTCAACAAACTCTGAAAATTGAACTCTGAGAATCGTTTGAGCCAGTTTCAGTGGTATAATTTCTGTGCTTGTCACAGATGGACATTTCAAAGCTTCTCTTACTGATTCAATATAAATATTGTACATAATATTAATGCTTTCTGCTTTCCAAACCAGCTCCCGCAATGGACTTGTAACTGCTACACGATAGCTCAGGTAACGATGTGTCTAGAATATTTCACACTCAGTGCCCTGGCCACTGAATTCTATTATGTTTACTGTATAAACTGTATGTCTAGAGCCTCAATTTTTTTCCACAAAATTTCTAAATGATACCATCTACTAGTTGCCAATAAATAACAACATAACTTTTACAAAATAACTATTAGTCTATTGAAAGTTTTTACTCTAATAGAGTGGCTTTTTCAATACAGAAGTGAACAGTTTAGAAGCCAAAGCATGCATTTTTTATTTTATGCATTTTGATATGTATCTTTACAGTGTGCACACTTTTACTAGTAACAAGTAAATGAATCATTGCTAAATTAATGAACAAATACAAGTATCTAGATCTCACCTTTAAGTACCCTCAAATTCAGAAAAAGCAATCCAACATGTTAAATGTCAAATCAACCCTTGCTTGAATGAGACAGTTTAACACTATCCTGACACATAATTATTTTGATCTCTATAATTTCTTAAATTTCTGGTAAGAATAATGAGGTTTCATTAACATGTGCCTGTCTCAAATGGGTGTACTATTTTCAGTACCATAACCATGAACAAAAGGACAAAAAAAATCTCTCAGATATACTTTGCTCTTCAGATGATGCCAAGATGATATTCTGCATTATAATGAGATACTTAGCATCAATAGTCATTTAATAAATGAGAGTAAGAATTGAGATTAGATACTACTTCACATCTGTAAGATTACTATTTTTGAAAAATTTAAAAACAGAAAATAACATCTTGAATTGATTCTAAAATACTAGAACTCTAGTTTATTACTGAATACATGTAAACTTGTACATCTTTAAGGAAAACATTTCAATGAGTTCTCGAGAGAAACAGAATTTTTGGGTTATCCAGAAATCCATGTCTATGGTACAAAACCCAAAGAATGAAAAACTAGTGCTAAAAATATTATTTGTGCACATATATGTACAATAAAACTATCAAAACCAGCCAAGTGAAGAAAGAACTCAAATGACCATCAATGAGTGAAAAGATGAATTGTTCTCTTAAAAATTTGCATGTTGAAATATTCTTACTAAAAGAATTAAGCATGTATATATAATATCACAAGGAAAAGCCTAAAAATATTTTCCTGAGTGAAAGAACTCAAACCCCAAAATCACATGTATCATTGAATCTATATGAAAAGTCTAGCATTGGCAAATCTATGACAGAAAGAAATTTGAGGTGGAATGGAGCATGGCCATTCTCCAAGAGCCAATAGGACTTACCTTTATGTAAACAAGAATATTAAAACATTTTCTACACTCGAAATAGCAATGCAATTGTTCATAATTTTATTTTAAAAAAACTCCTCATTTAACCTGACCTCTTCTTTCTCTCATTTTTCTCAGAAAATGTAAGAGATTAAAGGTAGAAATATTGCACAGTAGAGAAGGAGGTATTTGGTCAATTAGTAAGGAAGGTATATTGCATTGAACAATTTTGTTGTCAGCAGAAAAGTTTTGCTTATTATGTATACAATTTAAGCTTCTTACTTGTAGAAACATGATTGTGTTGTCAGTTTATAATGACTGAAAGGCATTTTTTTTTTTGCAATGAAGCATTTTCAGGTAAAAATCATTTGATTTCAAAAAGCTTTCATCCATTTGAGAGGGAATGGTGGGAATGAAAAGGACATAGAAATTAGGATCCAAAATGATGCATTTGCTGTATGAAGACATAAAAGTGGATGAAACAATTTTAAGTAACTGAGCCTCAGCAAGGCAAACGCATGCTGTTTTCATCTGTGTGGTTCTGAGAAAACACCTGCTGCAACTTTAGAAAAGGCTAAAATAGTGAAGAATTACTTCAATTGGGATTGGATTTTCTAGTCACAGAAATGTAAGATGTCCAGCAAGTACTCGTACTGTAATATTTTTTTAATTTGTTAACCTTTTGTTAGAGAAAATGATTATTGCAATGAAAATGGAAAAAATACTCAGCAGTGATCCAAGAACATCACTATGATTATAAGAACAATAT